>NC_066261.1:2909058-3135566 GCF_000011425.1 Aspergillus nidulans FGSC A4 | reverse complement strand
TAAATCACTGTACCATCCAGTCACACCGGCCTGAAACAACCACCTTACTGGGCCGCCAATCATGCGGCCTTGGGATGCAGATACCTTCTCTAGGCTTGACAGACTTGACAGGGACAAGGCCTCGGCATACCCTTTGTCATTGAACAGCCATGCCAGCTCCTGGTCTGCTGCCTTGCCCACCCACAAGCCCTGCTTAGCAGCTGCTGCCTATATCTGGATAATATCCCAGTACTAGGGGTCAAGCCACAATGGCCTTCTGCATAACAAGAAAGCATGCCACCTTCAGCATGTATAAGAGGATTAGTAGATAGCTATCAGCATTGTGCCAGCCCTGCTTGCTGTAACTAAGGACAGCCATTATATATACTAACAGGCTCTTATACTTATATATCTTAGTCTTCTGGTTAAGCAGCTCAATGCAGAAATCAAGGCAGGCCTGTCTCCAACAGGGTCATCATAAATGCCTCAAGTTGGTTGGTATCCAAGATCAGATCAGGGCTCTGGCATGATGCTGGCAACCAACCTACCTTATCAGATCTACAGGCAAGCTGCTATAGTTGCTGCCAGGTCTACTGCTATTATACAGTCATAACATAGCTTAGCTTTTTTTATTATTATGGCTACTTAGTCTGCATGTAAATAAGGAACAGCAGGATCTGCTGCCATAGCTATATATACTTTGCAATACTTGTCTTATCCATATATGCCTGCAGTAGACAGTGTGGGATCTAGTTAGGCACTGTGCTCGCAGCTATTATACAAATACTATTCCCACAGTGCTGTACTATGCACTGACTATGCTGAGCCAGCTGCCTCATAGCATCCTATACATGCTGCATTGCCTGGCTGACAGGATCTCCTTATTCATGCAGGGTGGCATTGTTCTCATTGCAGTCAGGGGCATGACAATATTGAGAAGGTCTTGGAAGTACATATTGGCAAGGTATTATGCCCATCAGGTCATGCGCAGCCACGGGTTCATATTATACAGTATATTGCTCTTGGCCGTCTGGCAGGCCGCCTGCTGCTTGTTGTCAGTCACACATGCTCTGATCTTAGCAGTGATCTGCTTGTAATCAGTTGATGGGGGTCAGGGCTTGTTGGGCTCGGGGTCACATGATTGGATGTGCATAAGGTGCAAGTTCTTGCGCGTGGGGAATACCTGCTGCCAGGCAACAATATAATATAACTGCTAAACCTCTTATAAACCCTGTACTTTGATATCAGCAGTAATATAGCCTTGGTATAGGTGCTATATCCAGCCATGGGCCTGGTACCAGTACTTTTGCATAGTCTTAAGACAGCTGCTAATATATAGATATAATAGATCTTGCTAGCACTACATACTATTAGTATATATAGGGATCATAGGAACTAGGTGATCAAGCTCACAGGGGATATAGATAGTAGTAGTATCAAGATAGATATCATGCCATTATTGGATAGTCTGGATAATAGGCTGAATCATTGAGCTTGAGAGGTGATATTTCTTGTAGAGATAGGCCTCAGCCTCCTTAATATATATACCATACTGGCATTAACAGCAGACAATAAACCCTAGTTCAGGGACTTTCACAAAGATAAAGGGGTCTATTATCACCAACAAGGTGCTGATTCAGGGGAATCAGAGTAAAAGTCAGATTTCTGGCCAGATCTTACCAGAATCCTGCATTATATTGCTTTTCTTATCCTATATCTATAATTAGGATAGTGTATACAACTAGTCCCCCATCAAAACTACAGACCTTGACTTACAAACTTTGGCTCAGCACCACAGCCTGAACTGACACTGGAAAGCTCTAAGATATTTCCTAGTTAGAATTAAGTACCTTATCTATATCCTGTAAATTTCTCAGCCTTGTTAGTAACTAAAAGTGCAAAGAGATGCTCAACCAAAAAACCAAGGCAATGCAAGACCTGTTTTGCCAAGACTTCCCTAACAACGAGCAAAGCGCTGCTCTTCATATCTTCACCCCCAGTAGATTAGGGCTGGCGCCGTCCTGGATAGCTTGAATGGCGGGGACCTGGACCCCCCGAAATGTCATATCTGGTCGGCCAGTCATGCGCTGCAGCGCCTGCTCCATGTCCATGGCAGCCAGCTGCTGGCACCACTGCTCCTGGTAGTCAACGGCCTGCTCCTCCCATAGGTTGGTGCGCTTGCCTGGTGCTGGGGCTGCTGGCAGGTCTGGGAAGCCCAAAAACTGGTGCTAATCAGTGCTCAACACCCAAAACCGCAGGCGGCGCGTCGTCGTGCTGCCAGCAAACTCGGTGCTCTCGCGGCCGTACACCATGCCGGCCACATGGGGGGTGTGGCCGGCCTGCTTGTCAGCAATGTTGCCAATGCTCTCCTCCTTATCCACCTCCATGGCAGCCATTTCCTGCTCCTGCTCAGCTTGGATGTTGTTGGGGAATATGCTTGATGGGCGTAAAAACTGACGGCTGATGCCAACGGCGATGTCTTGATAGTTAGTAATGTTTAATGCATGCTGGGCGCCAATGCTGGCCTCACTCTCCCGTTTCAGCACCTCGCGCAGCCGCTCGCTGGGCCACTCGCGGCCGGTGCCGACGTCAGGTCCCCATACATACGGGCTGCGGTGGGGGGGGCTGGGGGCAGGGTTCCTGGCTCGGGGGTTGCTGGGCCTGGCGTTGCTGGGTTGGGGGTTGCTGGGGCTCGAGCTGCTGGGATTGGGATTGCTGGCCCTAGGGCTGGGCCTGGGATTGCTGGGCCTGATCTGACCCCAGGTCACTGCCAGCTGGCGCACAAACAGCAGCACCAGCCACAGATACCACACCACCAGCTCCCCAACCTCCCTGGGCAGGTATCAGTAAATGATTTTGATGTCATTGCTGGCATGGAACCCCTTATGGTACACCATCACAAACACTACCATGCCATCCTTAATGAAGATGTTGCGCTGCCAGTTGTTTTTGGTGTTGACATGCTGGATGCTCAGTAGCTCTGGCGCCCGCACTGGCGCACCGCCTGTCAGGTGCATGGCCAGCGCCAGCTTCTCCTTGAACCGCGCCACCTGCTGGAAGTACTTCTGCAGTTTGGTTGGGCTGACGGCGCCCTGGGTGGTGAAGGCCCGGGCCACCGCCGGCTCGCCCGCAATCCGGTCGACCAGCCAGGTCCCCCCAGTGACGGGCCACGGGGTGCGGGGGTCCTGCAGGAAGCTCCAGCCGGGGGTGCCTTTGGTGGGGTTGTCAAACAGCTGGTGCCATGGGATGGGGGGCCATTGCTCCTGATTAGGCTGACACAGCAGGCTGGCCATCAGCTCCCGAGCACCTGCCACCACCCCATGTACAAAGCTTCAAAACTGGCCCATGGTGAAGTCCATTTCCTTGTACAGCAGCCGCTCCTGCCCCATCCAGGTGACATGCCCGGGGGTGGTTGTATTGTAGTGAATCTTCAGCCCAAACGTCCGCCAATCCAGCAGCACCTCGACGGGACCATGCTGGCCACGGACCATGAACTTCTGCACCATCCAGTCAACACCAGCCTGAAACAGCAGCTGGGAGCGCGGCATTCGAGTAATAGCCCTGCCCTGGGGCGGGGATGAGGGAGTCTCATTACTGGATGGCGGACTGGGCGCGCTTGCATACCCTTCATCCTCCATCAACCAGCCCAGCTCCTGGTCAGCAGCCTCCCCAGCCCAGGCGCCCTGCTCGCTGGCCGCCACCCACATCCTGATGATCTCCCAATGTTCGGGGTCAAGCCACAGCGCCTTCTGGACCACCAGGAACCGCGCCACCTTCAGCACCCGGGATATAATGGGGGGATAGCTGTCGGTGTCGCGCCAGCCCTGCTCCCCCCGGCCCAAGACCGCCATGGCACACACCAACGGGCTCTCATACTCATGGACCTTGATTTTCTGGTTCAGCAGCTCGATGCAGAACTCCAGGCATGTCGTTTCCAACGGGGTCATGACAAACGGCTCGATGCGGCGGGGATCAAGGTCGGGGGCCATCGGATCGGGGCTCCAGCGCGCTGACAGTCCGTCAGCTCTGTCAGCAGGCTCAGCAGGCCCACCCAGCCCATCTGGCAAGCCCATCAGCTGGCCCATCAGCAAGCCCGTCAGCTGGCTCAGGGGCTGGCAGGCAAGCCAGCTGCCACAGCCGTTGCCAGGTCCGCTGCTGCCGCGCTGTCATGACATAGGAGGGCTTCTTCTGCGCCATGGCCAGTCCGTCTGCGTGCGAATGATAAACAGCAGGATCTGCTGCCACGGCCGCACATGCTCCTGGATGCTCTTCTCGACCATGTACGCGCGCAGCGGCTGGTACGGCGTCTGATTGGGCATCGTACTGACCGCGGCCATGCGGATGCCGTTGCCGCAATGCTGGACGGTATGCTGGCTGCGCCGCGCCAGCTACATCATGGCGTCCCACACGCGCTGCGTGGCCTGGCTGGCGGGGTCTGCATCGTCAGGGTCTGGGGGGGTGACGACGTCGATCAGATCGGGGAAGTGGACGCCGGCCAGGTACCGCGCCCAGCGCGTCATGCGCAGCCAGGGGTTGGCGTCATGCAGGGTCTCGCTGTCGGCGGTCTCGCGCGCCTGCTGCTCATCATCGGCGGCGCGCGCTTTGATTTTGGCCGTGATCTGCGCTCGATCCGGCGCCGGGGTCGGGGGCTCAGCCTGGGCGTCGTACAATTAGATGTGCACCAGGTGCGAGTTCCTGCAGGTTGGGAACACCTGCTGCCAGGCTACCTGGCGAAATAACTATTGCAGCTCCTGCTTGCCCTGTGCTTTGACCTCTGCAGGCACATGCCCCTGGTAGGGATGCTGGGTCCAGCCATGCGCCTGCTGCCAATGCTTGCGCATTGTATTGATATAGGTCACCAGGTACTGGCAGTGGCTCGGATTGCGTTGGCACAGCATGCCATTGGTATGAACTGGCAGCCCAGGCAGCGGGTTTTCCAGCATATGGGGGATATGCACAGCTGCCGGGTCCTGGATCAGGTCCTGCCATTGCTCAATGGCCTGGGCGATGGGCTGGATGTTAATATTTATCAGACAATGCTTCTGGCGCAGATGTATGTAGACCTCTTTTAGATAGACCATGTGTTGGCAGTGTTGGTATACTATAATCCCCAGTTTAGGGATCTTCTGGAATATGGATTACTCCATTGTCAGGCAGGATGGGAAGCAGAGATTGGGAAGAATCAGAAACATCAGATGGCAGGGGCGTACGCAGCTTAAAACCTGTTGGGGGCCAATATGACTGGGGTCATGTTGTTTTGTAGGGCTTGGCTGCCGCATTGATCCCCCATTAACATTGCAACCACCTATCTTTGGCTCAACACCATGACCGCAACAGTGGTTGTATGGCCGTCAGATTCGGCTGTATACAAAATAAGCAACCCCAAAAGCACCTGCCAAAATTTCAGCCCAATCGCCCTACAAAACATGCAGTCAGTCGCACTTGAGGAGACCAGTCAGTCATTCGCGCGCTAGCCGCTGCCTCCGCCAATCAGCATCCAGGCCTGCTAAGACCCTACAACAGTTGCTCTATGACTTTCCGCCGCCTGTGGGTTAGAGCTGGATCTGCAAGCTGGTCATGAAATGCTTCTGGTAAAGGTGGGTTTCCACCTCAATTAGGTAAACCCTGTGCTTGCATTGGCGGCAGACCATGATCTGCAGCTCAGGGATTGTTTCAAAGAGTAGGTGAAGACATGCTGAGAGTTGTACCTATGGAGGCTCATACCTAGGAGTACATATCAACATGGAGAGATTCAAAACCAGGGATTGATTCTCCTAACTAAAATCTGCTGCTGACAGAGTATTTGCTTTTGTTTTTGATACACCAACCATCTATACAGCCATATCGCCGATCTCCCGTCCAACCTTGTATCCAACCCCAACCAACTTCAGCTCAACGCCATGCTATGATTCTTGGTTGCCTGGACTTGAAACTGTGCTCTGTTCTAGATAAGTGGCTGCTGCATCTACAGTAAAATTTCCAGCCCCCTAGCCCCCTGCATTCTAATCCCATTGTACTCCAGTTTCATGCCCAAAAAAATCCCATTGCACTCCAACCCGCCCATATATTACTTTAAAACCCTAATCCCATTGCACTGCAATGTTCCACCCCCAGTGGGTTAGGTTATAGGGGTAGGTCATGTTGCTTTAGCCTTTATATATGCATCTCTGTTTAGTGAGCCGTCCTGAAGTCTATACTGTTTTGTACAATCCAGCTACTTATCCAGAGCTTGTACTTCCTCCAAAGCTGTGGCAGCTTCCCAGGTTGGCCGAGCATAGCCTGACCATTTCACTAGGTATTCCAGCCAGTGACCTCTCCTGTATCTCCTGGGACATTCGTCCAGGATTTTCTCTACTATGTATTCTTTCTCGCCGTTCATAATGATGCCAGGGGGCTGGGTATCATCATTCTTCTGGGAAGGAAGTGGATCTGATAAAGCCAGCCGAAGCAGGTCTATATGGAAGACTGGATGGATCCCTGGGGGTGTATTCAGCTGTACAGCATAGCTACCTACCAGGCCTATAACCTTGTACTTAGTATTCTTCCAGTCCAGTTTCTTGCTGGGTCGGTCTGTACAGATGTTCTTCAGACTTAGCCAGACCTTATCTCCTACTTGGTAGTTTGTGGCCGGGCTCCTGTATTTATTAGCCTGATTCTCTACATTCTGTTGGGAATAGGCTATAGAGGCTTAAGCCCAGTCTAGGGCTTCCTTAACTTTCTGTACAATAGCTTCCCCTTTCTGGATAGGACTCTTGGCTGGTTCTTCAGCTAGTTGCTCTACCTCCTCAGTAAGGCTAAATAGGCTGAGGTTATATCTATGGCTTAGGTAGAAGGGGCTGACCCCTGTTGCTGTTAATATACAGCTATTAATTACTAGCTCTGTAAGTAGGAGTAACCTGTTCTAGTCCCTCTAGTCATAGCAGGTATAGATGCAGAGGTAGGTCTCTACTATACTGTTTATCCTCTCTGTTGATCTATCAGTCTGGGGGTGATAGGCTGTAGATAGTTAGTAGTTAATCCCTGTCAGGGTATATATATAAGCCTATATATTACTTGTAAACTGGCTTCCTCTGTCCAAGGTAATAGCCTTTGGGATCCTATGTTTGCTTATAAGTACTTGTACAAGGGCCCAGGCCATGCTCTTAGAGTTAATCTCTGATATTCCTTCTAGTATCACACCTTTGGTTAACTGGTCTGTGATAACCATGATATTTATACAACCTTTACTCTCTGGTAGGTCTATAATAAAATCTATTAAAACCTCCTGCCAGGGATAATTAGGTACAGGGAGGGGCTTTAATAGTCCCTTTCTCTAGTCCCTCCAAGATTTTGTCCTTCTATATATATCACAGTTTCAGACAAATCTCCTGATATCTTGGGACATATTAGGCCAGAAATATTAACAGCTAATTAGTATATATATTTACTCCTAGCCAGGGTGTCCTGTTAATATAGAGTTGTATATAGCTTAAATTATATTTGTACAGAGCTGTTTACTCCCAGGTACCTACCTCCTTCTGCAGAAGAAGATATAGCCTTAGGTGTCTAATTAGTATTCCAAGGTTCCTACTTTCAACTGTAGATATAGGGGAAATTTCCTTGCTCTATCCTTCAGGTACTATATTACCTTATTATACCCTTTATCCTGCTTGAGTGCCTCTTTCTATATATTATCTTTCTTACACAGCTTGCATGGTGGCTCTCTAGTTGGTTAAAGAGTAGCAACTACTATTTTTCCCAAGTATTTTTTACTAAAGAGTTGCATTGTATAAGACTTGACCCTGTTATCTTTATTATCAGGTATATCTTAGTCTCTCTATAAAAGTATATCAGCTCTCTGATTAGCTGACCCTTTCCTATATACTAACTTAAAGTTGAACCAGCTAAGAAATAAGGACTATTATATATACTGCTCTGTCAGTTTCCTTGGGGAGAAAAAGTACTCCAGGTTCTTATAGTTAGTAATAACTTAGAATTCTCTATATAAGTACAGTTCAGCATCCCAGGCTTCAAGGTATTATATAATTATAAGTAGCTCCTTGTCATAGATCTTGTAGTTATATTCAGCTGGAGAATTCCTTTTAGAGAAGTAGGTATATAGGTACAATTTCCCTTTTTTATTATATTAAGAAAGAACTCCTCCTGTATTATAACCTGAGGAGTCAGTCTCTACTACTATATAGTAGGAAAGGTTGAAGGTTGCTAGGATAGGTCTAGTAATAAACTTTTTCTTAAGCAGATTAAAGCTATCCTGGCACTCCTTAGTCTATAAGAAGGGTATTCCTTTCTTTGTCAAGTTGTTTAGTAGGTATATGATCCCTGAGAAGTTAGGGATAAACCTTTAGTAGAAGTTAGCAAAGCCCAGGAATCCTTGGACACCTTTTATAATAGTAGGGGTTTCCTATTCCTTTATTGCTTTTACCTTCTCTAGGTCTATTTTAATTCCCTTCCCTGCCTATATTATAAAGTCCAAGTACTTTGTCTCCTTGTACTCAAATTTATACTTCTTAATATCTAAATATAGGCCTGCTTCTTCCAGTTTCTTCAAGACTATTTATATATACTTCTAGTACTGGCAGAGGTCCCTATTAGTATAGATAAGTATATTATTAATATAGGCTGAGCAGAATTTATCTAGATATTCCTAGAGGGTCCAGTTAATATATTTTTGGAAGGTACTCAGTATATTAGCCAACCTAAAAGGGGTGACTAGCTATTCAAAGAGCCTGTATCTTGTATAGAAGATAGTCATCTATTCCTGGCCTTTAGCTATACAGATCTTATAGAAGGCAGCAGATATATCCAGCTTAGTAAACTATCTAGCTTGTCTAATTTAGTTTAGTATCTCATAGATCAGGGGCAATAGATAGTAGTCCTTCTTAGTAATAGTATTTAGAGTATAGTAGTTAATACAGAACTGCAGTCCTCCTCCTAGTTTTTATATAAAGAATACTAGGACTGCAGCTGGGGAATAGCTTATATAGATAAAGCCTTTCTATAGTAGTTCAGAGAGTATTTTCCAGAGGACTATTAGTTCTTCCTGGGTTATATTATAAAGGGGGCCCTAGGGGACTTCAGGATCCTTCCTACTCTCCTCCTATACAAGCTTAATTTTGTAATTAATCCCCTCTCCCTGGTATGGTAGTAGTTCTTCAGCTTTATCTTATTTAAAGAGCCTTAGGTATTTCTAGTATTACCTTAGTAGCTTTGTATGGGGGTTAATATATCTCTTTGGGGCCAGTGCCTTCTGTATATCTGCTAATAAGACTATAAATATCTTGATATCTTGGCCATGGTACTTTTTCCTTTATATAAATCCTCCTATGGTTGTAGCTGATATCTGTGCTATGTCCAGCTTTGGTAAGGGCCTCTTTGTAGTACTCTATAGACAGACTCCAGTAGTACAGAGGTACAGCCTGCCCCTCTTAGCCTCTAACCTTCTATTATATTACTCCAGCCAGGAGAGTCCTAAGATCAGGTCATAGCCCAGGTTATCAGGTATTATATAGAAGTAGGCTTCTTTTTCTGTATATACCCTGATATCTAGCTGAACCTATATAATCTTATTAATCTCCTCTATATTCCCAGTTACTCCCTTGAAAGGTTTTGGGTGGATAGGTATAGTAGGTATTTAATATATCTTAATAAACTTGTTACTAATTACCCCATAGGTCAGGCAGCCTGTATCTATTATTATACAAGTATTATAGGTATAGTTGACTAGTGCTTCTACCAAGAATAAGGGGGTATTTATATACAAGCTGTTAAAATCTTGCTAATTAAGTAGTATTTCTCTAGCTGTATAACCCCTCTATATATAACTTTGTATAGAGGTTATTCATTTTCTGACTTACTCTTGCTATAGTTATTGATTTGGTCTTGTTCTTCCTAAACCATGGCCACCTGCCTAGGGCGTCTGGTAGGTTTTATAGGGTACTCTTATATAAAGTAGTCAGGATTGCTGCAGCATAGGTATTTGCCCTTAGACAACCTCTTTTGCTTCTCCTCTGCAGGCACCTGACTAGCTTTTCTTGGGGTCCTGGTCCCTTTTATATAGAGGGCCACAACTTCCTTTTATAGGGCTGCAATTTGAGCATGGGTGGCTTCCTAGTCTATTTAATTAGGGGTTCTGGTCCAGTCAGAGCCTCCTGCTGGTCTTATACAAGCAATATATATAGGGACAGCAGTATAAGATCCTTTTTATATAAGCCTGGCTATTCTCTGGAGGTTGTGGTTGATTTCATGCAGTTAATTACAGTAGTTATTATACAAATCCTCCTGCCTAATACCAACCATGGCTTTTAGCAACTCAATATTAATTACCATGTCTAACAAGGTCTTCTTCTGGTTATTATCCTAATTAATCCCTCCAGTATTAAGAAGTTCTTTGTTAAATTTATTCAAGAACTCTTCAAAGTCGCGTCTCCCTTACCTTATTATATTTACTTATACAAGAGCCTTTCTCTGTTGGTCAGGATTACCAAAGGCCTTGTCTAGTACTACAGAGAATTCTGCCTATAGCACAGGAGTCTCAGATTTCTAGCAAGCCAAGAGCTATGGTAGTATATGCTGGCTGGCTTTTCCTCTCAGGCAGCTGTAGGCATAGTAAACTTGTTCCTCCTCTATAGGGTAGCAGGCAGTGTCAATTATAAACTTTGTACAAAGATTTATCTAGAAAGGAGGGTAGTCCTTAGGGTCTTCTCTAGTAAAGGGTTCAATATCCAGGTGACAAGGACAGGGATAGCTTTGTTTGTAAGGGATAGGCATTACAGATATAACTGTAGTAGTAACTGGTAGATGGTTTCTTAGCTGTGAGTTCTGTACAGCCTGTAGTTCTGCCTATAAGCTGTTATTCTCTTCTTAGAGCTGTTATTTCTAAGTCTATATCTCTGTACAGAGCTCCTGGAGCTGCTGTAGCAACAATATAATACTTTCTTCTTCCATTATCATAGTAAAAGGTCTCCTCATACTATTATTGAGATTAGTAAGCAATTCCTAATGTTAAGGGATGTATTTAGATGGATCTTCCTATCTAGACGTGCCGTACGTACAAGAAGGAATCGCTAAAGAAGAAAGGAGAAAGAAGGATTGTTGTTGTGAGGAAGTCTTGTAGGTGGCTCACCGCCTTCAGGACAGCGCAGGCCTTGGCCGAGTCACTTAAGGTCTAAGGTCCTTGTATAGGCAAAGGACCCATAACACATTGATTCTACTAGAATATATGGCTCTAATTTTCAGAAAAACTACGAGGGTCAACTGTCTTAAGGATAATATTTATTTCTTTGGTTTTCTCCCAACAGTCTGCCGTAAACACACCTTTCTGTTAGCCGCAACCCAGCTGCTGATTCCACACCCTGTCTTTCAAATATTCTTCAGTATCAAGTAAAGTGATTCCAAGCCAGTATCCATCAGATCTCACTACGACGACAGGACGCTTTTCCCTCCATCTTCAGTCACCCGGTCTCTTACTTTGATCTTCATGTACCCACCACCCAATTTGGACACCGCCGGAGTTCCAGATCCCTCAAATGTCACGCGGAATACTGCACTTGGCGCGAAGAGTAAAGCTTCACCCACGCGAAGACGAACGATTCGGTCAAGAAAAGACAGTTTTGAGGACATGTGGGCCTGGCCTTGGGATTCCTCCTTCTCCGAGAACGTTTTGTTGTTGGATTCCACTCCCAAGGCAGCCGCGGCAACATGATGCTGCAAAGCACGAAGCCATGCAGGGGATGAAAATCTGTGGACAATGGTGACCGAGCAAAGACTGAGAAGGTCGGCGGAGATGGTTGGCTCTTGAGTGGAAATCACTATCCGGGTTGCAAGATGGCGTTGCAGTCTCACACTGGATAGAAGAGTCTCTGTAAAGATCTGCGCTTCGGCTGAGTCCTTCATATACTGAGAAGCCAATGAGACGATGTGCGGGTTGAGGAATTGGGCTGGCAGTACTACGAACCTTGTGAGCTTCATCGAGAGCTACTACTCTGCCAACATTGGTATCCTGCTCCAGGAAGACCTCAAAGCAAAAATTGAATAATGCACAAGCTGTCTCAGGAGAAAGGCAAGGACATGAAAGGTCAACGATGGTCAGTTGTGAGGGCTACTCCGGCCAGTCAGTTGCAGGAGTCGCAGGTGTTGAATTTATGGGAGTTTGGAGTAATTGAACATCTCACCTTTGGCGACCAGCTAGTTCCGGCGTCATTAACTGCCTTTTTCCCCTTTTTACTCGTGCTTGCAATGATTTGCTGGCTGGGCATAAAGCTCTCGAGGATGTCCAGGCGTTGCCGTAGAGGCTGTTGCTGGGAGGGCAGGAGATCAGAATCAAAAATCCGTTTCTTAAAGTCCTGATAGTCGAATCTCCCTCCAGAAACCTGCTGTAGAAGGCGCATTTCCCTCAAGACTCGCTGCACAGTATGGAGGTACAGGGGGCCAGAACTGCTCCCTTGGCCTGCTGTCATGAGATCCAGCATACGTTTTGTGTTCAGGTCTTGCTGATTTATTTGGAGCGGGTGAACACGGATTTTGAACCTGCTGTATGTTTTCTGTATGGCCTAGTCAGGGAATGCGGCACCGGCTGTGGCTGTGTATCTCCCACCTGAATATTTCGGAAATTTGTTGGGGGCACAGAGAACCCTCACTTGGACATTTGGGACTGGTGGCGAGGAAGGCAGCCTCGCACGGTGAACCGCCCTGGTCGCCGATGAATGTGTCGTAATGGAATACAACTGCTGTCAGAGGATTATGAAGTTGGCCAGCCGCAGACGGAATCAAGCACCCCTCGAGTAAACAGGAAAGGGTGTGGCTCTTGCCGGAACCCTGAGAGCCACAGATGAAGATACTCGATGGTGAGCTAACACTTGAAGAAAAGACGGGGGTCTTCTCCATAAGCCTGGCTATCCAGGTCCGGAGATCCTAACGCACGGAGCTCTAAGACACCGGCCAACAAACCATATTGCGACGGTACCAAGTTGGGCTGTGTATAGAGCACGGGGCCAGTAAACACCGGCGCAAGAGAGACGTCTTTAGCCTCATCACCTGAAAAACCCAGCTTCAGGAGACTGAGCTGATATGCCGTTCTTGAGTCTGTATGCCGTGTCAGTTCCCGCATGGCACGTGATATAAAGCAGCTTGCATTTGACCTGAGCTGTGGGGGGAATGTGAGAACGTACGGTCATCAGCATTGTTGCACAGTGAGCTATCCATCGTGCGGCGGTGATTCGAGTCAGCAATCGATCTAGCGCTAGGATTGACTTTATGTGGTGAAAATTTAAGCCAACCGCTAAATTCTCGTCGCAGAAGCATATATGTACCACGATTGAATACGCCATCATTGTTATAGACGGTCTACTGTGGGCCATGTAAGATCTTCCTTGCCAAAAGCTTACTAAAACGGAAGTCATTTCCCGTTGTAGCCTCGTGCAGCAATGGCTCCCGGAGTGGTGGCCTCCTGAAGTAGTCTCCTGTTGCAGCCTCTTGCAGTGGTGGCCTCCTGGAGTAGTCTCCTGTTGCAGCCTCCTGCAGTGGTGGCCTCCTAGGTTGGAGTCTTGAAGTGGTGGCCTCCTGTACCTAACACCTACAGTAGTGTGTCCTTCTGGCGGCCTCTTGCAATACTAACAATTTATACGAGTAATTTTGTGGTGCTGGATATAGCAGTGGTACGCACTGGTGGCCGTAGGCAGAACTGTCACATGCACTGATGCCCTGAACAGCGAGCTAAATGTCTCATTGGGCTTCAATACGATTACCACTAATGTGAGCTTCAGGTGCGACCGGAGTCATAAATATCTAACATTCCTGCTTGCCCTCTGTGTTTCTAGCCATAAGTGTACTTACCCTTGTCCCACTACAAACTTTTCGTCTTTCAAACGCGATAAACATGAAGCAGGGGAACAGTCTAACGCTTGTTCCAAAGCAAATCGGGCCTCCACGCCTTGATCCATATGGACGACTCCTCGCCCGTTTCTACGAGTCATTATTTTTCTTGACGTCTCTCGGGCGAACACAAGGAGAACACACCCCCGAACCACCTGTTCTGGACATCCACCAGGAATGCAGACGGAGATTCTTGAAGAACCTTTCCTATATCTGCGACTTCAGGAAAGGAGGCCAGGCATGCACTGCGATAGCAGTTGAAGATCGTGTGGACTGCTACCGGTTCTGGGTTGCTTCAAACATGAACGTGAACAAAGCAGTGGCTTTTATTCGAGAAATTCTTGCAATGTTGCACGACAGACATTTAGATGCTTCGAATAATGAGTCAATGATTGAGGCCAGTCTTATTCAGCGTTGCGTGGAATTCGCTGCCAAGCGCATCGATAGTGAGGGGAGGTTTCTCCGCATTATGGCAAATCGATGCATTCTCATGCTTGAGGACGAAGAGTCGGAAGCAGGTATGACCTTTTTCCTGAGCAATCTTCTAGAGCGGGTAAGTGCTGACTGTAATTAAAGCCCAAGCTTTATCCGAATGGTTACATCAGGCCCTCAGCTGCTCCCGCAACATTACCCTCTGCCGCTTTCTCTACGACCAACGTCACTCGGCCGCCATGAAAGAGCTTTCTGCGCGGGCTATATCCGACAAAGGAAGACCGGGCCGCGCCGAAGAAGACTCGTGCTTTAGCTCTGCCAGGCATCATATTGGTAGACTTATCCATCATATACGTGCGCCGATAGAGCTCGCTCAAGACAGTCGTCATCTGATGTATCTCACCGACGCCTATACCGTCTGTCCTGTCAGCCCATGTTCCGCTGTGTCATGCCCGGTGTCTGACATGCATACCAACCTGCAGGGGATCCTGAACTGGATGTTCATGGCCGACGACGAAGACAGGGTAGCCGTTGGGGATGGTCTTGTTTACATCAATAAGACGCGGCCAATCTTCGACACATTCTTGGCCGAATACAACGGTCGGGATCGGCAGGTTCACGCTGAGATTCAAGTTCTCGAGCATTTCTACCAGCAGCGACTCTCCTTCCTGGATGGCGATCGCTATATAGCCTGCAGCAAACCGGCGTGTCTCTGCTGCCAATTGTATTTCAAGCACCATCCGGCTCGTATGGTCGTACCTGCCTCCCACCAGAATGTTTATACTTCCTGGAGCCCCCCACTACTGCCTCGGTTTGCCAAAGGTGACAAGGACACGCAGCTGCAGAAACAGGTTCTGAGCTACATGGCACAAGACATGCGAGAGCAGATTATTCAGCAGGTTTTGCAGCGCTCTCGCTCGATGATAAGGCATCCTGATTCGAGAACCTCATTGACCGATCTACCAGCTGAGGCGGCTTTTGGCTTTCTGGAGTAGCAACGGAATACGGGAGCACATATCAGCGTATTAAAATGAGGGACCGGTGGAGTAATTGGGTTTATTTGGTTGAAAAAAGGTTCGATCACCTAGTGTTTAGTCTTTTCATAGTCAATAGATCTTGAAACTTTTCTACAATTCGACGCGACGCATTCACTTTCTTCTTAGTTTCGCCATTCCCTCATGACTCTACTCGCGGATCTGAACTAGCACCGTGGATTTTGCTGTCAGAAATTGAGGTCTTCATACTTCGCTAACAGGTAAACTAAGCAGCGCATGATTCGGAGGACTATGGGGATTGCATATCGTCAAGCCATGACAACCATCGCTCGTACCTACACAGCCTTGGGCGAATGTATTTGGCAATTACGGGGCGTGAACAAGGACTGCCGAAAGCATAACATTCCCTAGCTATGAAGAGTCTTCAATGTCTCCTCCGCTGATGTCGCAGTAGACTATCTGATCGCGAGAACGAGTCGCCACATACATCGCAAGACCATGATACCACCTCCCAATACTGCTTGGCCCATTCCTTATGGTTTGCTTCCACATGGCGGCGCATGCTGCGTTGTGTGCCAGCCTTATGAGGGCACAGGCTGCACAAGACAGGTTTGATATGTTCTCTCAGGTGCTTCCTGTTTGATTCAGTCAAAGACATGTATAAAATATTTTCCAATAGAACTCACCGGAGCATCCATTTTTGAGAGTAGCTCTTTTTGCTGCGGCATCCAGATTCCGGACAGTGATAAAGTCCGTCAGGACCCGGCTCCAAGCTAGTCGGTGAATATATTTTGGTTTCCTGGAATCCTGCAAACGGGTTCAAAACTCTTTCAGACGGTTTCACGCGTCGACCAGTGTCTCTTGATGAGTCTGCGTTGCTCAATGGAGCGCTCTTGTCAAAGGGTATATTCAATTCTGTTGATAGGATATTCGACTCGGCACTCTAAAGAGGCTCTTGGGAGTCGACAAACCCGCAACGATTGAGTTCTCCAAGGGCGCTACTTTGTGCAATAGCTAGTTCGCTGATTTGCATAAATTGCTGTTGATGGTCGAACAATAATCCAGTCCACCAGAAGGGGTTGCTCTCTTCTGAAGTAGGGAATAATGCCCGATGTGGCTCTATTGGTGGAGTCGGGTTGATGTTCCACGATATGAGGTCAGCACACAGCGGCGGTTCGAGGTTGACTCCCAGTGACATCCAGTCCCCAGCCTGACTATCCGCAAAGAGTCTTGGATCCATAGTCAGTCTATCTTAGCAGTGTCGGGGTGTGCAGTGCGAGCGGGCTACCTATTAATGTGGAACATAGCTGTGTAGGGTCCAAACCTCACATGCAATAGTGCGGATGCGGCCACCTGGAGGGTTTAACCTTGGCCAATGGTTCTCGAACACATTCTTAATCCTATTCACCGCCAGTTCATGCAAACAGTAGCAAATTAACATGCATGCGCCTCTGCTGCAGGGAGGTTGTGCCTCAGAGACACCATTGGGCCTTTCCCCGCAACCCTGCGCGGCCCTAGACAGAGTAAGCATGAGCTAGCTGGTTCGCCACTAGGGCATACTCTAATATTGGCCTCTGTCTCCGTCGGGCAATACGCAGTATTCATCTGTTCTTTGTGCTCTAATCGCTATTGGGCACCTATTCTTTCGGGTTCGCTTGCTTCGCCCCTATGAACCAGGCACATCAGCTCAGCCAGCTTTTTCGGTCGCGTAATTACCGCTGTCATCCTCCAATCATGAGGCTGGTAAGATCCCTCCGAGGAGTCAATAATAAAATGATTGGAACTGCAGTTTTCCTTGTCTCATGAAGATCAAATATCGGCGGAAAGCAGAAAGTACTCCGCAAACTTTTCCAGATGCTTAGCGGTACAGCGGGTTCATCCCGCTCCATGCAAGAAGCCAGAATCGCTTCAGCCTGCCTGTTAGCTATGCGTAGACTCATTGGTCTACATATCAGCACCTCGTTGGCCGGTCGCTTTCGTCATTTATTTTGGCGCGAAAGAGGCACATTTCTTGTTCCCAACTATTATAACTTCACCGCGTCAATAGATTTTGGCACCTTGAGATCGAGATATAAGGCATGCAATTGCGTCAAGAACAGTTATACCTTTCTAGTTAACAAGATGTCTCATGTGAGTCAATGGTTGTGCCAAACTCTGTGGAGCGATATGGGAGATGGTCATTACGGTCAGTACTCAGGGTCTGGACTCAACCTTTCTTTGACCTTCTTTTGCAACTTCTAGCCGACACAATGAAATTAGACCATTCCCCTGTAGACACCTCGTTATCGCGGAAATAGCAGGAGTCAGCTGAGGCTGGGAATACAGCCATGCCGATCCACACCGGTCTAGACTTGTTAAACCCAACCCGCGAAACCCGCCGCAACCCGTCCCGACCCGCCAAGACTTGGGTTGGGTTCGACGTTCTAATTATCCATTGGGTTTTGGATATTTTTGGCTGCCCCAAAGCCCGGCGGAGCAACCTGCTGGGTTGCCAAGATATCTGAATAGGTATATGTCGACTAGAAAATATGACTGTCTAAGACTAATTTGGAAGTCATGACGCCTTTTTGGCTTAGCGGTATATTTTACCGATAGTATATTACTGTATTTAGATTATATTTTCTTACTTAGATAGTTATAATACAGTATTTAAATACAGTATTTTATTAACTATGTAGATCACTGCTTATTAAAGTAATGATATGCATAACTGGGTTATTTTGGGTTATTTAGGTTGGGTTAGAATTATTTGCTAAACCCATGGGCGGTTTACTGTGAAGGTAACCCACCCCAAAACCCGCGTGGGCGGATCGGCTAGGCCTGAAAACCCGCCCCAACCCGTGGTTTAACAAGTCTAGATCTCGGAGCAGAAGCACCCAGTCCCAGGAGAATGAAGATATGTCTGAACCAGCTGATCTAGAGAATATACAACGACCTTGTCGAGTACAGAAGAAGACCAGGATGCCAGAAGGATTTGAAATTGGAACCCCATGAGTGTATAATAGATCAAAGAAGCACAATACTATTTCCAAAAAAAAGGATTTTAGTATGATACTCTATACAGGCGAGATACTAGAAAAATACCAAAAAGACTGCATAAAAAATCATCTGACCAGAAGGTCACGAGGCTTAGCCTGTTTGCTATGTTTACCTAACTATTGGTTAACCGAAACCGCATTGCGGTCTTAAGCAGAAGACCGCAACCAAACCGCAAAATTTTGCGGTCTTGGATTAAAGACCAAACCCGCACCGCAAAAATTTGCGGTCTTAATCTAAAGACCAAAACCATTTGGTTTTGGATATGGTTGCGGTTAACCATGGTCTTTGCGGTTAGTGCCGCAGTCTACACGCTACATTCAAGGTCTAACACTAACATGGCTGGTATATCACCGAAAACTTCTCCTAGCTCCTAATAGAATACAAGCAGTGATTGAAGTCAACCTGGAGGAATCAATGGTCTTATTGACAACTATGACTCAAGAAAGCAATAGCTAAGCTACTAGCTTGATACAAACTACCAGCAGGATCCCAGCTATGATGGCTCGCTGCCCGCGAAACAACACATAATTTTCACACGACATTGCCAAAACAGCCACAACATGCCTTTAGTGTTCTTACTTGCTCAGAGATCATAGTTTATGATCTACAAACAAGTCTGTTGGATTTTTTAGAAAAAACGGTAACTGTTCCATAGTCTCTTGGTCTGAGGCACAGGATTTAATATCTGCTTGTAGCCTGAGAATATCATCAGGATTTCGTTGACGCAGGAAATCAATAAGTTCCTTAAGTGTATTTTGGGTTTGTTCTGCCTTCTTTAACGCGAATTTTCGGCGCCTGTCTCGCCTTGCGTCGAATATGCAATTGGCGTTTATGGCTAGACATCGATCGCATGGGATGGAACCGGAGCACTATTATAATTAACAAGTTCCAAGCAAGATAATAATACAGTAGTGTTGATACCTTTGTGCGTCTTGTTTGGCAAGAGGTACAGGCTAAAGATTGGCGTTTCTGCTTGAAATCATTCGAGAGGTGAGGGGCGGCAGTAGTATAAGGGATTGCGGGAAGCAATGGACGTAATAAGGGCTTTTCAGTCATTGCGCATTTCTGTTGAGTTGAAAGGATGCGAGTCAAGCACTTAAGAAATCTTTCTTCATTTTTAAAATTGAAGGCTGCCTTTCCTTAAGGGGTGTTAATGAGAGGGGGAGAAGATGGGATTCGACATGTCATATGCGCCTTTGGGACATATTTCGGTAGCGTTTGATTGGGCGGAACTGGAAACCGAGAGCCGCCAGTTGAACCTCCATTCGCCGGGGAATAGCCCTACCTGGATGGAGGTCCTGCCGTTCGACATGGATGGGATGATCGGCTTTATGCATGCATTTAGAAGTTATACCTGGCACAATTGGAAAGCAAGCAATGACTAAAATACAGTCGGTGATCACCTGATGCACGGTCCCTGTCGGGGCATACTGCCCTACGGCACCGGTGGTTGCAGGTGACCTGAGGTCAAAATTTTGGTCGTGCGGGACAAACCTGATTATATAATGGCCTTGGCAGTCATGTGATGTACAACCTGTCTTTACAAAGTATCGACCAGAGGAGACCTCTTCTTACAAACACTCGTCCACGACGAGGGGAGAACAGGGCCCCCTACTGCTCTAATAACTGATCTCTTACGCTTTGCTCATCGATCATTCCCTCCACCCCATGGAGGTGGATGACTCCCCCCCAGGCGGAGCCCGTCCGGGGACTCCGCTCCTGGGTGAAAACTCTGAACCCCCCTCAGGACCTACCACCCCGACCCCCCTACCCCGGAACTCCCTGAAGAGAAGGGCCTTATTCTCCCTACAGAAGACTCCCACTGCAGCTCCGGTCCCTGTATCCCATTTGCTGCAAGCCCCATTGATCTGCGAGCAGGTCAGCATGGTAGCAGACAACCAGCTAGTCCTTCTTAATGATTGGAAACTAGCAATGACCTCTCTTGCTAAAGCTCTAGATCTAACTGTCTCCTCTCTACAGGGCCGCCCAAGAGACCTGGCCCGGGGGCTTGCAGCTAGATTTGTTTCCCTAGCAAAACAGGACTCCCCTTAGCAGATTCCTCTGATGACAGCAGCTGCACCCCCACAGCCATCCAGGCAGATAGAACAGCCAAACCAACCTCCTACTCCTGAAGCTTGCGAAGGCCCCCTGAAGAGGGGAAGCTTGCAGCCTACAACCTGGGTATCCCTGACAGCCCCAAGAGCTGGTCAGGGGAACTGGCAAACTATTACCCTAGAATACTGTATGCAAGCCAAGCAACCAGCATAATGAAAACTGAAGCAGCCAAACAAGACTGACCACTACATCTTCCTCCGCCTCCCGGCCTCCTCTAGCCTCTGGGCTATTAGACCACATGGCATCCAGGTCACCTTTGCAGGGAAAGTTCTGGACAGGATCACATAGGTACAAGTAATATTAACAGGATATGTAATCACTACAACTAAACAAGGCAAGGTCTTCTTACTGTCAGAGAAGGCTGCAAGCCTAGCTGGGGATGGTAGACCTGTTAAACCACGGGTTGGGGCGGGTTTTCAGGCCTAGCCGATCCGCCCACGCGGGTTTTGGGGTGGGTGTCAAGGTGCAGGCTCAGGAATATATTCAGAACAGGATAACGGAGTAGATACGACAGGCAGGCTACGGAGTCGGGCTATCAGACAGGTGCATAGACAAGACAAGACGTAGCTCGAGGTTCCGATTTGGATCAGAGTCGGAGCTCCAGAAATCTCAGCTAACCGGGGCGGTCAGCAGCGGCAGAATCAGGGCTCAGGATGAGGCTCGGGCTGGCCCCGTGACAGTACTCCCCTCCTTCAGGGCCGAGCTCCGTCGAGGCTTGGCCGGGGCTTATGCGGATATCGGCGGTGGAAGTTCTGTACGAGCTGTTTGGCGTGGGTCAAGTACTCGGCAGGCTCCTCTGTAGGATCGTCATATCCAACCCATTTAACAGTATACTTCAGACGAGGGCCTCCTCGGCCTCGCCGCTCCCAGCGCGAATCTAAGATGCTCTCAACCTCCCAATGTTCAAGACCTTCCACTTCGATGGGTGGTGGGGGATCAGCTCTTTGACGGGGCACAGGATTGTCGGCGGCTGGGCGAAGTAGGCTCACATTGAATACCGGGTGTATCCGCATACTGGCTGGTAGGTCGAGCTCGTAAGCGTGTGCATTGATCATCCTTTTTATAGTAAACGGTCCCAGGAACTTCCAATCAAGCTTCTTGCTTGGGCGGAGCGTACGGATGTTGCGGGCATCCAACCACACACGCTGACCGGCCTTATATTGTCGGGCAGGTTGACGGGTCTTGTTTGATTGTTCTTCATAACGGGCTTGAGCGGAGGTCATCTGGGATCGGACATAGTCAGATATAGCTTGCATCTTCTGGGCGAAGTTCTCAGCATCTTGGCTAGCTGGACAGTCAGGAACAGGGACAGGTTCGAAGCCCATACGTGGGTGAAACCTGTAGTTGGCAAAGAACAGGGATGTTCTGATAGCTTCGGAATAGGTAGCATTGAGAGCAAACTCGGCTAGTGGTAACCAGGTAGACCAGTTATCTTGCAGGTAGGTAATATAAGCTTGCAGGTATTGTTCCAGCATTGCATTTACCCATTCAGTTTGACCATTAGTCTCTGGGTGAAAGGCGGTTGATAATAGGCTCTGGATATCCAGGTGTTTATTTAGGTGTTTCCAGAACTCAGCGACAAACTGGGGCCCACGGTCAGAAGTGATTGTCCGGGGGAGGCCATGAAGTCTCCACACATGTTGTGTATAGAGGTGAGCAACTCCTTCAGCATTTATTGTGGCTTGACAGGCAATTAGGTGCCTCATTTTGGTTAGACGGTCCACAACAACCAGGATGGAATCAAAGCCTTGGCTGGTAGGCAGATGGGTAATAAAGTCCATGGAGATATCTTGCCAGGCATGTTCAGGGACAGGCAGGGGCCGCAATATCCCTTGCCGCGCCTTATAAGAGGGTGTGATTCTCTGACAGGTATGACAGTTTTTTATCCATTGACTCACATATTAATACATGTTCGGCCAATAATATTCTCGGGCTAGGAGTTCGTATGTGC
Organism: Aspergillus nidulans FGSC A4; assembly: GCF_000011425.1. Lineage (NCBI taxonomy): Eukaryota > Fungi > Ascomycota > Eurotiomycetes > Eurotiales > Aspergillaceae > Aspergillus > Aspergillus nidulans. The sequence goes on along the minus strand of NC_066261.1, from coordinate 3,113,186 downwards.
ATGCTCTCCCAGGATGTCCAGATGTTGGTTTATCATGGGCTAAGCAGGTTAGTTTTGCCTTTAAATCATCATTGTCTGGGATATACAGGCGATTCCGGTAGAACAGGAGGCTCCCTTTTTCTCTCGCAGTCAGCTAGGGTAATATCTGGGTGTTGAGCCTGTCTGGTAGCTAGTGCTTTTAAGATTGACCGTACAACAGGGTCAGTCTCATATGCTATGCATATTAGGTCCTGAATTTCAGGTGGCAGCTGTAGTTCTACCTCATCTCTAAAGGATACTGATTGTCTTGTTCCCATAGGTTCTGCATGCTTAGCAGGTTCTGCATGCTCAGCAGGTTCAGCAGGTTCAGCAGGTTCAGCAGGTTCAGCAGGTTCAGCAGGTTCAGCAGGTTCAGCAGGTTCAGCAGGTTCAGCAGGTTCAGCAGGTTCAGGTAGGCATGCAGGGTCAACATTTTCATGCTTCAGTACAGTTTGGCTTTGGTGCAGTAGGTGTTCATCCCCCTCTTTAGGGAGGTCCTCTGACCTCCTGGTCAGAGTGTCAGGTTTGGCTCCTTGCTTCCCAGGACGGTACACAATCCGGAAATTAAAACAGGATAAGAACTCAGACCAGCGGGCTTGTTGACGGTTCAACAGCTTGGTGGACATGAAATACTCCAGGTTCCGGTGGTCAGTAATGACTTTAATGGGGTTCGGGGTCCCTTCTAGCTCGGGGCGCTATTCCTCAAAGCAGCGGATAATTGCTAGAAGTTCCTTGTCATAGATTTCATAGTTGCATTCTGTGGCAGAGTGCTTCTTAGAGAAGAAGGCCACAGGGTGTAAGACGCCATTATCATCATACTGGGACAGGACACCAGCAGAGACAAAGTCAGAAGCATCAGTTTCAAGAATGATATCTTGGGTCCAGTCGAATGGCTTCAAAACAGGGGCGCTGGTAAAGGCCTTCTTCAGGGCGTCCATGGCCAGCTGGCAGGTTGGGGTCCATTGAAACTCGACATCCTTCTTAGTCAGGTTAACTAGCGGGGCAATGATCTTTGAGAAATCCTTAATGAATCTCCGGTAGAAGTTGGCGAACCTAATAAATGCCTGTATATCTGTAATGCAGGTTGGCGTGGCCCAGGCTGCAATGGTTTGAACCTTCTCAGGGTCTATCTTGATTCTATCTCTAGCCACTATCAGGCCCAGGAACTTGGTCTCATGAACAGTAAATTCATACTTCACTAGCTTTGCAAACAAGCCAGCTTCTCTAAGCTTTTGGAGGACTTTTCGGACATGCTGAATATGTTCAGACCTGGTTTGACTGTAGATCAGGATGTTGTCAAGGTAAGCAGTACAGAAGATGTCCAGATAGTCTCGCAGGGTGTCATTTATATAGTGCTGGAATGTTGCTGGAGCGCCGGTAAGGCCAAAGGGCATAACTAAGGATTCATACAGCCCCAGGCAGGTGCGGAACGCGGTCAGATATTCCTGTCCCTTCTTGATCCGTATGTTATTAAATGCGGAAATAATGTCAATCTTAGTAAAGTACCTCATCCCTTTTAGATTATTCAGGGTCTCCTTGACAAGTGGCAGAGGGTATTGGTCCTTAACCAAAATCACGTTCAGAGCTTGGTAGTCCACGCAGAAGCATAGACCTCCGCCGGGTTTTTTAACAAATAGGACAGGTGAGGCTGTTGGCGACGAGCTTGGGCGAATAAAGCCTTTCCTCAGATTCTCCATAATCCACTCCTGTAGTGCAACTAGTTCATCCCGGGACATTCCATATAATGGGCCAAATGGTGGGGTCTTTCCATCTATTAGAGTTATTAAATAGTCATATGGCTGATGTGGGGGCAGCTTATCAGCTTCCTTAGGGGAGAAGATATCTGCATAGTCTTTGTATTCTGGTAGTAGTAGGTCTTCAGGGTTACCATCCCCTGACCTCTTAGCCAATACCTCGTCAATATTCCCAATAGTGGCTGTAAACAGGGCATGGCCCCTACGGGCGTAAGCTGAGCAGGCGCGGAGGGAGACTAGGGCAATATCTTGTTTCTCCAATCCTTTGGGACAGGAAGTCAGGTTCTTCTGGCAGCTTCGGGCAGGCACGTCACGCAGGGCCTTGATCTTGGCTGGTTGGGCAGGTATATTGCAATTCTGTCGACAATAGGCACTGTCAAATATTAAGGTGTGCTCTGCAAACCCCCAGCGGGGGTCATGAGTCTCTAACCATGGCATTCCAAGGATTATTGGGTAATGGGCTAGTTGTGTAGCCAAGAAACAAGCCTTCTTTTCATGATGGTCATGGATTGTCAGGTTTATTCTAACATAGTGGGTTATCGGCCCTCCTTCGGATTCTCTCCCGTCAAAGCTTTCCAAGTGGATTGGGTTTTTCAGGGGCAGCAGCTCAAGGTGGTTGTCTTCTGCCCATTCTTGGTCAATAAACCTCTTCCCGTCAGCTCCAGTATCTAGCATTGCGTAGCTGGACAGGCTCTTCTCTTGCTGGGTCAGGATAACAGGCAGGACAGTCAGGTCGGCGCGGGCAGTTTCTTCTTCAACAGACATTCCTTTAATAGCACTTGCAGAGAGGTGAACAACGCGCTTGGGTAGTGGCGCCTGGTCGCGACTTAGGCCAGGCTTACCCCTTTTTCCGAGAATCCAGGTGATGGAGAGCGGGAGCCTTCGGAGACAGCGGTAGACTCAGATTTAATTGATGGGGTTATGTTGGATGCTGGGTAGGCAGAGCGGATTGCTAAGAGGGCGGTTATCAGGGTGTGGGCAGTTCCTGACCATATGTTCTGGGGATCCACAGTGGAAGCATTCTCCCTGCTCGCGACGTGTAGGGTTATGTTGGCGGATAGATGACAGATCCATGGCATCATTATGTACATCAGGCTGTGTGCGTTGTGGGGCTGGGTTCTCTATAGTCCTAGGCAGGGTAGTGTAGTTTGTTCTTGACAGCTGACTAGTAGCAGTTCTAGTAATTGCAGGGTAGTTTCTGCTGGCTGATTGCAGGTTGATTTCATAATGCCGGCGGCGGTTCTCAAGTTCCTGTAAGAACTTAGCAAATCAAATTCATCATGGTAATCTTGGGTAGGTGGTTGATTATGCATAAGCATCCCTTTAAGCTCTCGATTTATTGATTGTTCCAGAAGTATAGATAGGGTCTCCTCAGGCATCTCTCCCTCTAGGGCAAGACGTTGGAATTCGGCGAAGAACAGGCCAAACTCTTTATTATTCTGCCGGAAGCGGAACAGCTCGTTGCGGGCATTGTTAACACGGTTTGGGTCTCCAAAGGCCCGATCTAGTATATCCAGGATGTCCTCGTAGTCCTTCAGCTGGCAGATTCCTTTCTTGACATAGGGCAAGATTTGGGCATACGGGGCTCCTTTTAGACGATTGTTGACATATGTCATCCTACTCTGTGGGGTCGGGAAACAGTCACGGTTTATATTCATCTTCTCATGGATCTGGGAGATAAAGCGGCGGAGGTCCTTCCGGTCTCCCTCAAACCAATCCGGGTCAGGCAGGCGCTCGGAGAGCTGGTGAAACACCTGAGTTTGTGTGGGTGAGCCAGGTTTGGGTTGTCCATCTGATATACCAGTTATAGGCATTGCTGGCTGGGGTTCCTGGGGTTTCTCTTTGGCTAGTTTCAAGAACTCAATGTCTTTTTCCTTGGCTTGCTCCTTCTGGTACTGTATAACTGCATCCCGGCGGGATATCACGTCGCGCAGACGGGCGCACTTGTCATGGAGGTGCTCGTTCTCTTGTTGTAGAGCCTGGATCTGGAGGGCTTCCTTGCCCGTCTCCCACGAAAGAAGGGTCGTCTCGGCCGCGGCGATATATTGATCTGCTTGGCTGCAGTATTCGAACCATTCAGCAGAATGACTGGTTACATGCTGCACGAATTCAGTGGGGTCCTTCGGTAGGAACGGGGGTCGGGGCGCAGTGGCGGGCATGGTACAACACGTATCAACTCCGTGGGGTGGGAGCTACGTAGTGTCAAGGTGCAGGCTCAGGAATATATTCAGAACATGATAACGGAGTAGATACGACAGGCAGGCTACGGAGTCGGGCTATCAGACAGGTGCATAGACAAGACAAGACGTAGCTCGAGGTTCCGATTTGGATCAGAGTCGGAGCTCCAGAAACCTCAGCTAACCGGGCGGTCAGCAGCGGCAGAATCAGGGCTCAGGATGAGGCTCGGGCTGGCCCCGTGACAGTGGGTTACCTTCACAGTAAACCGCCCATGGGTTTAGCAAATAATTCTAACCCAACCTAAATAACCCAAAATAACCCAGTTATGCATATCATTACTTTAATAAGCAGTGATCTACATAGTTAATAAAATACTGTATTTAAATACTGTATTATAACTATCTAAGTAAGCAAATATAATCTAAATACAGTAATATACCTATTCAGATATCTTGGCAACCCAGCGGGTTGCTCCGCCGGGCTTTGGGGCAGCCAAAAATATCCAAAACCCAATGGATAATTAGAAGGTCTAACCCAACCCGTTTCTTGGCGGGTCGGGGCGGGTTGGGGCGGGTTTCGTGGGTTGGGTTTAACAAGTCTAGCTATATGCCATGTCTTGAGATCAGAGTTCTTCTGGCAACCAATAAACTTAGCCTATGCATCCAGTTAGCAAGTGTATTGCATATACAAAACCTATACTAAGAACATACCCTATTGCAAGTAAATATAGCTGGAACCTTATATGGGCATGTAAAATGTCTATTATAATTACAAGGTGCAATAGCTGGCTCGTCTTTTATTATACACCGCCAGTTATGGAGAAATCCAAGATAAAACTGTTCTGTTTTCTTCTTCAAAATATTAATAGGTCCAAGATTGCGATATGCGTTCCTTCAACAACGCCATAGAAATTTAAAGAACTGAGGGTCAACCTGATTAAAATCATTATATGGAATACCAGATTGACCAGAAATAAAGAGTTGTTGATTAATTTAAGGATAATATTTAATACCTGAGCAGGTGTAGGATCGATGCCATACCCTACCTGAGGTCTTGTCACCATTAATTCAAGATAAAAGTTTTATTAAATATAGCCGGGCTGCTCCTTTGTGAGATTTGCTGAAATAGATCTATTAAGCATATGTTAGGCATGTGCTGGACACTAGAGAAGAACATACTCAAGATATTTCTTTAGTAAAGATCGCATTTATGCTCTCTGAATCTATATTAGGACCGATAGGGTTCGAGCAGTAGATAAAATAAAGTATTCCCGGGTCCTCAAGACTACCAGAGTCCTTTGTAGCTGGATATGAAGGCATAATCAAATACTCTTGAATCTCATCTACAGTGATTTTTGCCTTATTATTAGCTGATATTATCAGCCCGTATGCCTTGATTTCCTTATATGTAAGACCCATAAGTAGAGGGATGTCTGGAAGTTCAGAGTCGGAGGTTTGACTGCGCTCAGAAGCTGGAGATTTGGTATCAGAGACATCAGAGTCTGCATCAGAGGGTGTAGGTTCTGTATCCTGTAAAAAGTTTAGTATATGCAACATATATACTAAACAGTAGCTGAACAGTAGCTGAACAGTAGGTAAACTTTACCTTGATAATAGGTAAGTCATTAACCAGGCGAATAATCCGGTCTTGGGGCTCGGAGTCTGTCATCTTGGACAGTATAGTTACTAGACACTGGACTGAATATTGGGTACGAGAGGATACAACTGGTGGGTAACCAATCAAATAAAAGCATGGCGCCTTATACCTGGGCGAGGTGAACGTGGTTCAGAAATCAGGTTTACTGCAGATGCCAGCGTGGTTCAGAAACTGGCTGAATTTGATGGCAGAATCCTGACCCACGCCGACCTGTGAACCCAAATAATAAAACCAAACCAAACCAAACCAAACATCATGCCATACAGATCACGTGGCACGTGACATGAGGCTCATGTGGAAGCATGAAGGAGTCTGGTATTCAGGGGTGCGGATGCACAAGGAAGCTAGGCTAAATACTAATGAGATGCTGACTAAGACTGTGCAGACCGGGCACCCCAAGGACAGGGGAGGAACCCATGCTCCGACACCCCCCCTCGGGCTGCGCAGGCGCAAGGAAGCATCAAAAGAAAAGCTAGGTACATGCTGAATATCCCATATAGTTTGTAAAGGCCTTAATATAGTCTCAAAGGATCTATATCCCTTTTCCCATGTCCAATGTAATATAATATCCCTTGTGTCCTTCCTACAGGTATCTCGGTCGAAAGGTAGGGGTCTTGCAATATAGAACTGGCTGGCTTGTGATGATATCATGGTTTGTTGGCTGCATTGATTCAGGCTCGTACGGCACGGCAATACTGGCTCGTCGGCACGGTCAATTCTGGCTCGTTGGCTTCATTGATTCAGGCTCGTACGGCACGGCAATACTGGCTTGTAGGCTTGGTCGATTCTGGCTTGTCGGCACGGTCGATTCTGGCTCGTTGGCTGGTTGAATTTGGAGGCTCGAACAATGGTAGTTGATGGACAAGACCAGTGAATGTCATGTTAAAATCTCCCCTTTAGTAATAGCAGGGGCTTGTCAGGTTATCCCATGGGTATCGGAAGTTATTCTGTATAGCAATAATAACAAGAAAGGACTTCCTTAGCATGAGTTTGATCAGGATAGGCCTCAGCCCAGAGCCTGGGAAAACACACTATCTCTAGGTAAGAAGGTGTAAATTGCAGCAACATGGCTGCTAGAAGAGTGGCTTGGAGCCAATATATAAGCCTCTATAGTAGAAAGCTCTCAATCTTCCAATAGGAAGTAAAAGTCTAGAGCAACCATCAGGAATTACAGCTCTGTAGACTATATACACCTTTATACTTACTGTGATGGTGTATTTCAACAGTAAGGAGACATCCTTGCCTAGTATATACTATATAATAAGCAGTACTGGCCTTCCAAGGTTGTTTTTGATGCCTCGTGAGGCTCTTAATCGGCATATTAAAATGCCTACGTGGTCCCAATCCAGGGGTTAAAGCCACGTTGAAGGATGCTACCCCCCCTCGGACAGGGAGGGGGTAAAGAAACAGATAGCATGTTGCTCAGAGCTTCGAGAATCAATTCTGCATATTTATATCCAGCAAGAAACTGAATTCTCTCAGCATAAAGGGCTCATAACCTGTGGAAGCATGAAGGAGTCTGGTATTCAGGGGTGCGGATGCACAAGGAAGCTAGGCTAAATACTAATGAGATGCTGACTAAGACTGTGCAGACCGGGCACCCCAAGGACAGGGAGGAACCCATGCTCCGACATAGATCCGTAGGAGTGGCTGCCTGTTAGGCAGACACTCCGCTAGGCAGCAGGGAGATGAGCTGCTGCAACTATAAATAGCTGGAACTCTCCATATAGATCAATGAACACATTTGTACCTTAATCCAGAGTTACAACTTAGGCGAGGGGTCAGCGTATGAATTCACCACCACCACCAACTGTACAACCCTACCCCTTCCTTGGTCTTCTCTGAGACAAGGCCTCAGGCCTCACGACTATCCGGCTTATCTGTGTTGTGAATCGAGGCTCAACCAAGTGAACAATAGAGCTTCGTATACGGAATTTATTCCGGATACAATCGGAATGATTGGAAATCCATCTGATGTTTGTCTTGTATATAAACCCTCAAGTTTCCAGATGAGAATATGAACAATCAATCTTCCTCAAAATCACAACAATCTGTCATCGTATTAACGGTCTTGACCGACAGCATGAAGGCCACTATGGCATTGGAGGAAGCTTCGAAATGTTGTGAATCGAGGCTCGACTAAGTAAACAATAGAGCTTTGTATACGGAATTTATTCCGTATGGAATCAGATTGATTTCCAATCAATATGATACTCATCTTGTATATAAACCCTCATGTTCTCAGATATGAAGAAAAACAATCTATCTTCCTCTGAATTACAACAATCACAAGCGGTGGCCAACTGCCTATCATATGTCATTGTGAATCGAGGCTCGATCGAGTAAACAATAGAGCTTTCGCATACGGAATTCATTCCGGAATGACTTCGATTCATTTCCAATCAGTCTGATACTCACTCTGTGTATAAGCCAGGGAGTATCCTTGTACGGAATGTAGCTACATCGACTATTTCGATAAACTAGGGACACGGCGTGCATACCACTATTTTGGTTTGTCCTAGAAAAGATTTATCCAAGCGAAAGTATTATACATTGCCCTACTCCATGCTCTGCTCGGCTCTGGTGGTTTAATGGCTGAATCCACATTACTGCAGACTGGCCCTGAAGAAGGACGCAGACTGCCTGCTGCCAAATCCTCCGAAGGGAAAGCACAAGACGGAGGGAGTATATACCCGTTAAGAGGCGGGGTATCCAATGAACAGAGGCAGGAAAGGGGTGAAGTGAATATGCCTAAGCAGGGGATGTGGGGCGGTGGGATGTTGGAATAGTAAACGGAGAGGAAGAACAAGGAAGCCCTATTCCTCTCCCTGCAGTGTGCATTTGATTTGCTTCTATCCAGCAGATGTTGTGCTGTGGCGTAGCTGGATTATCACATAAAAGGACTAAGAAAGGCAAAGGATACACGTAGCACTCTCTATCCCTTGTTTTCCTGATCTGTACCACACGTGACCGGTTGATGTCTTGACTCTTTAGTATTTACAGGGTAGTCCTTCAGCACTATTCAGATTATACTTTCTTCGCTATTGTCTTCAACTGCTTGTTTCTAAAACTTCTCTTTCAAGATTGCTTCTTACCTCCAATAACGCAAAGAAAACTCTCGGTAAGATGAAGTTCCTCGCTATCCTATCTGCGGTTGTCTTCGCTGCCTTTGCGGTGGCAGGACCTGTGCACGCCAATGATCAAGATGAAAGCAAAATGGGAAAAAGAGACGTATGTACTTGACCCCTTCTCCCTTTGAGTTAACTTGAGGATGTATTGGCTAACCGAGATGGAATGTGGATAGTGTGTATGTGCTTGACCCCTCGTCCCTTTGAGAGTTAATTTGAGGATGTATAGGCTAACAGAGATGGGATGTGGACAGGATGTATGTGCTTGACCCCTTTTCCCTTTAAGAGATGCTATAGAGAATCCCTTTTATACTGAATCAAATCTAGTAAACGCCTCCTGTGTGATATGAACGGTACTGCGGTGTCAGCAACATTTCATCGGCGTAAGGACCGACGGTTCGAAAGTAGGATCGTCTTCTACTAAAATATTTAATCCCTAGCATGTCCGAAACTGACGCGGCTGTGGAGTTCGTACCAGACCCTTGGGGCATCGGGTCTAGATAGTGCTCGTCGCTAGCCTTGGTTTAGGTTTTCCCTATTGAGTTAGGTTTCCGTAGACTGATATGCGAATGCAAAGGCTTTTTTCGTGAATAGCATCCAATTCCTCATCTGATTAGCCCTTTGAACATAGAAAATCATACATACTCGATAGTCAGGCCCGAATTCCGAAAATGCCCCTCTGCGTTCTGCCTCCTTCCAACAACAGTATCGACACACCACTCGAGAAACGTAGCAAAATCTTGAGCCGGATTCTCTTCATAGGAGTGCCAATGCCGCCGGATAAACGCTTCCGTCTCAGCGAAGAGTTCCTCAATAAGGTTCAAATCCGGTGGGTACGGAAGCAGATATACCAACTTGACTCCCGCCTGTGAACACAGCTATTCAATCCTTTCCGAGTAATGCAAGGAGGCATTATCCATCTAACAGTGGTACCATACGATAGGCCGCCTAATAATAGAGTTCCGGAGCTTTGACAAAACAAGTTAGCGGTCTCTTAGCATAGGGTCTGGGAGACAAAGAAACAACCGGCGGGGGTGACACTGATTTTGCAAACAAGTGTAGATATTCTTCGGCGCTGAAGAATTCAGGACTTTGTGCGTTTAAGGGCGAGTTTGAGTCCGCTGGAGGTTCCAGGCTTGACGGTCTGGGGGACCGCGGCTCTAAACCAAAGAGATCCGAGCTTGATGCTTCACTGAGCTGAGTTGAGACGACAGAGGGACTACGGTCCGACGGTCCTGGAGAAGGGCTATGAGAATGGGGACAGTAGTTTTGGTCTGGCAACCCATCCGATTCCAGATGGTGCTTGTATGATTTGGCAAAGCGAGGGAAACGGAGCTTGTCAACCCGATATTGGGGTACCTTTTGAGGGAACCTCGTGGGCCTGTTTGATCGAAGGTTGTAGCGATGTTGTGCCTTGGGATCGGACAGCTCAGCGTCGTCTTCAGAGTCTGGAGTGGATGCGATGGAATGTTCAGCAGAGCTCTCCAATTCAGGAACAGGGACGTGAGTGTAAAGATAACAGGGGCCTGGCTCAACACTGGAGCACCATGGGCGAGCATGAGAGGCGCTGCGACGTCGTGCAGCAGTACTCCCGGTTGAAGACTCAGTGGTTAATGATCGGTATATGTGTTCGTCGGTGGACTGACGCGAATAGGCATGAGCAAGAGCGCTTATCGATAGTGAGGGAAACCAGAGTCTCTGAATCTGTCTGTAATCCCAGCGATGTATGTATCGAAAATGTGAAAGAATATTAAGCTCCTTCCTCGTCCAGCCGTGCCTGTATACTCTTTTCTGAATCTGAAGAGGTGGCTCCTTTTGGCGTGAGCGCGACATCCTTTGGGTGTAGACTCCGAAGAATGCCTTGGGCAGACAGTGCCCATTTGTTCAAGTTCTGCCTAAGTTTTGACCTTGAGTGACTCCGCCGCCATAGCGAATCACATCTGCCCACGATCTCTCTGCGCTGGCAGCACACCTGTCATGCAGTCATTTGTCATAGTGTGCGCTTTCGTCATGAATTGTGATACATCACCTGGGGATGCAGCACCGGCTGGCTGTCACGTCATCATATTGTCCATACTGTGGTTGTGTGCACAGCTGGCCCCCGAAGGGAATCGTCCTTCTTCCACCCTCTCGTTCAGTTCATGTCGTTGTCACGTATTTTGTCTCTCGGAAGTGCCAAAAGATTCAGTGAATAAAACATCACATTGAGGATGTTTTAGGCCCTCTTCAACAAATAAATTTATGGGGTGTCTTGTGAGCAAGCCGGGCTCATAATCTGTTGATTAATGTTGAAGAGGTTCAGAGGTATGTTGTTCTCGTTGTGAGGGGCAGGTGAACTGCTTATATGAACATACACACAGACCCACTCCCCTGCAGAGAGTCACAGCCACCTTGATATTCAACAGGTTTCTCCTGGACTGCGATCTGCCCTGTGGCATGAACTGCCCTGCGGCACGCCATAGTTTCTCCCGGAGTGCGGTCTCTGCCCGATGGCAGACAATGGTCTTTTGCTTCATCTGGTGGTCCTTTTATTTCCTACTTCATGCTATGAGTTATTTGGGCAACAGTTGTACGCGGATAACTCTCCATATAGAACCTGCACTGCTGAACAGGGTATATCCTAAGTATTACAGACCACCAGTTCAACAATGTGCTAGTTTTTTCGAGGTTGAATACAGTTTGCCGCTCAGATAAAGCCCATTCTCCCTCTCTGACGATGGCTCCTATTACCGTGGGCACGCCATTGTTTTCCTTGTTCGAGTAGTGACCTCTGCCTATAAAATGCTGCATCTCAACGACGGCTACTGATTTCAGAGCATCCACAATGGATATTTACCATTGACTTACCGCTGGTCATCTACCGATTCGTTGCTGCAGGAATTGCAGGCCTACTCCTGCTTCGGCGATTCTGGGCTCCCTTGATCAAGTATGTGTTTAATCCTCGCCTCGGACATATCTTCTTCAAACATCTAGCGCTCCCATATCTCTTCCGTCGGCGTCGCCTTTGGGGACCGTTCACAAGGTTGGATGGTATCCTATACACAGTATACCTTGGCGGAACCCTCACTTGCAATATTCTAGGTGTTTCAAACTTTGCAGAAGCGAGTCTCAGAGCTGGGTCGCTCGCAGTTCTACATCTGCTTTCCGTGATCTTTGTCCCGCAGCTAATGATTTTTGGTAGCGCCGTGTCGTCGCGAAGCTGGTTTCACTTGAAAGGTTTCATCCTTTCTTCCTCCGACGATAAGATATCATCGCCTCAGGTTATTCTTCGCGCAAAAGACAGGTGGTTTCAACCACAAGGGGTGAGATGAACGCAGCCCAGCTAGTAGCCCCTGCAGGAGGTGGGTAGCTCACAGACTTATCAGTTGGTTAGGCTTCCTGGATGCATTACTTAAGCCTTCAGCTGCCACATCTGTACTTTGTCCCTGATGTAACACGACTATGCGATGTCAACGCCAGTATCCTAGGATATTGAAAGTGGGGTTTTGAAGTGCTGTGATCAGATAATGGTGTCTCTTGCGCGTTCTCTCGCTCAATGTCCAGGGATTGCGCACGTCACAGAGCCTGCTGTAGGGATCGTTGTGCAGGGATAGGTCGATCGCTTCCCTCCAGGCGATGCGGTACCAGCGCCTCAGAAATCCGTGTTGAGGCAGTTGATCGGATTTAATGATGCTATCCTCATTGGCTCGCAAGCGTTCTTCGGATGTGGAGCATTCCGCAGTGGTAAATGATTGGCCAGGTCATTCTTCCTCCGCAGTCCTCGTCCGCAGTCCTCGCGCGGATGTTGTAGAATATATGTCACACAGAAACTCAACGCTCAACACTGCTACCATGCCCGCAATGCCATGGCCTGAGCTGTAAATTCAAAAGAATTGTTGTGTCTACCCGATTGGGCATGCTGGATTCGAATTTTGATGTGAAGCCAATGACCGTCGCGGTGGGTCTGGGTGCCATTTTAGATTTTCTTCCAACCGCAGCGCTTGCCCATCCACGACCGCAGGATCTCTTCATCTGAGTACGCAGAGAATATCCTCTGGTTCTTCCTACAGGTTAATTATGTCTCATCTTTGCCCGCCGAATAACTTCTGTCAAAGGTTTAAAAGGATGCCTCGTCCCCAAGTGTGGTCGACCAATTTGATCTTATAATCTGGGCTTGTCGGACACAATTAGGTGGTATGACGAAAATTGAATGGCTGCTGTCTTCAAGGCCCATTTTATGCCGATCATGTGCAAGCAAATCATCTCTGATTCAATATTTCCACCAACTCCAGTCCAGGCTGTCGTCCCAACCCTTCCTTCTCTCTCCCACAATGACTATCGCGAGGACCACAAGGTTGCCTAGGTCGACTCCCTAATGCACCTACATTTCGTCGCGAGGGGACATTGAACGGTGTCAAATACTCAGACGGGTACTCATGCTTGGGCTCTTTCCGAGGCCAAAAAGCAAGAGGTGAGGGGAAGTTGTGCCTTCAACACGGATGACGTATGAACAGGTGGAGCCTGGTAGGGCGAGAAGAGTCTGGCCAATGTGTTTTGGTTTCCATAGCAACAGCAACCGCACTAGTCCTAAACGGGATGGAGTTTGCATATCTGGTCGAGACTGATTCTCGGACTAAGCAGTGGTCATGGCTCTTCGAAGGATATCCACAATGGCATGCCGTAGCGCTTAAGGCGGTCTAGCAAGGCTGTACGTAGTAAGACTTCTACAACACTTTAGACCCCTATAGAGAGGCTGATAGACCCGACGAGACAGATGCAGGCAAAGAAGATAGATTAGCAAAAAAGAACCACAAAAATATACAACAGCTCAAGTATGGTGGTGCTCACCAGGAGCTGCGTGGTCGGCTTGCCGCCCTATTCAGTCTTCATGGCAATTTAGGCCCTTGCTCACCCACCCCGAATACTAGACACCCAAGCTAGTTGGAAGTCACATTTGCGCAAATGAGACCAAGAAGTAGCACCAAGTCCCTTCCCCCGAAAGCATAAAGATTCTGTTCTCCAAGCAGTTGGTCTTCTCTCTTTAGAATAATAGCGCTCTTAAGCTACATATAACTGCATACTGGGACGTGGGCGATATGGCAGGACGAGGCGTGGCAACGTTTGACCAGATAATTAATCTGGATGATCGTGACAACTCCAAGTTAAATCGAGCGGTCCCCACGTAGAAAGAAGTGCGATCGCGTTCTTCGCAGATTTAACCATTAAATTCATGCTGGAGGCCCTAGATATTATAGTCACCCTTACGATGAACAAGATATTAAGCTCTCTCCATGGCAATCTCGAGGAGCAACTACTTCTAGGAAGGAGTTTGTAGATGTAGAACATAGAAGCGATATACTCGTAATATTATCGATTGTGCTTGTCGGCTTTGAGCTCTGATGGAAGCAGGTAGGACGAATACTATGTAGTAAGTATAGATGTTTACTACTAATACCGGTACAGATAAGGACTGACCATTCCGCGAGGACACGGATGAAATATGCAGGTTACATCCGTCAAGATATATATGGCAGATCGTATTCGCACCCGCTAAGCGAAGTTGATGGATCGACAATATATCTTGGATTTTCAACACGACATGAGCGTATTCAAAATAAACGAACCATGGGGATGTACTAGCGAAAGCTGAATTCGAGTTGCATAATGTTAACAGGACGCGGGCAATACAGCATATATAGTACGATATATTCGAAGCACACTGACAATATCGAGAAACCGCGACAGTCCCTCATTTCTGTTCGTCTGAGGTCCTTAGACCTTGTACACTATCTTATAGTTGGAGATAACCCCGTCACGGTACTCCTGGAATCCCTTTGTCACAGACTCGAGCCCCTCGAAAAGCTTCGGGTTATTCGGCTTGATGGCTCCGGTGGAGAGCAACTTCGGCAGTGCATCAAAAAATTTGGCGGACAGCTCGTGATCTTCCTTGTGTGGCTGGAAAATATAATCAATAAACGACTTCAAATGTCGGCCTTCGAAGATGACTCACGGGCCAGTAGAACTCCTTGTATTTATGCTCCTTTAGGAACGCCGTCCAGACGAGAACATCCGTCACCTTAGTCTGCTTGGTCACATTCTCGGTAAAAGCCTTGCCCGGACGAACAGTGCACAGGCTACCGCCTTGCTCAGAGATTGCCTGCGATGCAGTACCGGAAGACGAGCTGTTGCCGATAGTGTCAAAGACGTACCTCAGACTGCAGTTTGCAGCAGCCTTGATGCTCTCCACTACTCTTGCGTCGCGGTAGTCGAGAGCGACAGTGGCACCAAGGGACCTGACCAAATCGTGATGCCGGGCACTGCAGGTCGTAATAACGTTGAGACCGTAGTGCTTGGCAATCTGGATTGCATAAAGCCCAACGCTCGCTGCAATATATGAGCCTTCCACGCTACACATACGGTGCACTGCATCATTTAGACTCACAGCTTCCACCCCAAATAAGGACTGTTTCTCCAGACTTCTGAGGGATGCTAAGGCAATCCTTGGAAAATAGAGCGAGTAGTGCTGTGCACGCGGCCAGGGGTACTGTTGCCGCCTGTTCGGGCGTGATGCCTTCGGGCAAAGGGAAGCAAATACGCTCATCTGCGAGGGTGTACTCGCTATAGCCACCCAACCCCTTAATTTCACCTGCTCAAACGAAAGTTTATATGCTGAATGAAATAAGTCTGGTCCAAGACGGTGACTGACCTCCCCAGATTAGACCGGCAATCACGGTGCCAACCTTGACTCTGCTCACTTTGTCACCCGTCAGCTCGATAGTACCGACAAAATCACAACCAAGCACCGCATCGTCGCCAAAGGCATCAGCGTCGAGGGATTGAACTAGAGGGTGACTTAGCACTGTATATTTTCGCGGCCCGGAAAGGGTTAGGGGCGTTTAGCTTACTATCCGTTGGATTCTGAGCTACATGGGAAATCTTCACCAGTACCTGGTGCTCGCCCGGAGTCGGCACAGGAATGGTTTCTCTGGACAGCTTGCCACCCCTGGTCACAAGAGCTGTAGCGGTAGGAGGAGCCATTTTCGATGTCCTTGGGTGCTATTCTTGTCAAGACAGAATCCTGCAGCAACGTGCTTTCAACTTCTCAGAAGCTGCGGCTTTTATATGCGTCCAAAGCAGCGGGGTTGTCGTATCTCTGCCTCTGAATACTGGCCACTTACAGTAAGCCGGATGGTGAGATTTGAAATCAACTCTGATATCGTCTGCAGTACGTCACTTTAAAGCGGTGGGCACGCAATGCTAGGAACTGCTTCGAGAGACGGGACGTCTAAGGCAAGAGTTTTGTCGTCTTTTTGTTTGAGCAAGCAGACGCGCCCGGAATCTTTTTATTTCTTTGATCAAGCCGCTCTATTGTTGGTCGTTTGATATGCCAAAGTGTCTGGAGCTCCACACTGGCTCCGCTCGGTGGAGCCTAGGACGTGTATGGATCTTGCAACTGCTGTCAAACAAGTAGGTAGCCGTCAATTAAAAGGTGCATGAACTGATGGCGTCAATGCATATCTTGAGAAATGTAACCGTTGGCTTGCGGTCCTCGAAAATGCAACCAGAGAATCTAAGATTTACGCAGCTCCGAAGGCCACCTGATGCGCTCAGTATAGTATTTTCTGAGGGAATTCTACTCTGCAATAGCGCATTGCGGGTCTACTGAGTGGGGCCAGGCGCTTAGACTTGCTGTCGGCATCTTACAGCGATGGTGGGCTTGGCAGGGATGGCTTAGCTCATTGTGGGTGCACTTGCCTCGAACGCATTTTTGATCGACTGTGTCCGATTTCAAATCAACAAACCGCCAGTATCTTCATCTTTTCCATCCTGTGCCAAGCCTAGCCGTTTGATTTGTCATGGCTGCTTGGAGGCAACGATAGCGTACAAGAGAACCCATCTGGTGGCGAGCAAGGAAAACGATCAATTATTTCGACCTCTTAAGCTGATTGGATTTGGTCGTATCTTACCTGTCAGCTGAGGAGGCGACTACATTATCTGGGTTCCGTGATCAAATTATGCTATCCACCTCTATCACAGGCAACTCTTAGGGTAAATCAAAGCAACGCCTAAGGATGGGGACGTTTCACACCTCATGATTAGACTGCATATCGGTTGCTGCAAACTTACAGGCCGGGGTGTAGGAATAGATTCGCACTAAATTGACTGGGCCAACCGCCACCCTTCTTCTACAAATGCTGTGGACAATTCGCCCAACACGTGCATTCTACTGCACAGGAGATGATGATCTTCCGATAAAAAGACTCAGCTCTGCTCAATCACGTGGGAAAGATTGAGATATTCACCGCTCAAATATCTTCTGGTAATGCGGGAAATCCCGGGTCATGCTTAGTCTCTTCTCGCTTCTATGGGAATGACTTGAGTTTTGCGTTGGTCATAAAGTGGACTCGTTTCTTGCCGGCGCGCATCGATCTGCCCAATTCGGAAGTTCTCGGCCCGTGGCGGTGGACGTTCTCCGGCGGCCTCTAGGCTGCCCGACGCCGAGCCCGAAGCGTCATATAATGATTTAGGGCCATACTTCGGGCCGTCTCCGAAGACTACACAAAAAGACAAGATATGTCAACGTATCATGAATGGAGTCATTGATCATACTTCACTACGCGGTCTCCCCCTGACGGATGAAGCTGCCGGGGGCTAAGTGTTATGTCCGATATTGTTACGAGACTGTGGAGAGACTATCGACGATCGATTCGTTGCAAAAACTTTTGACAGCGCCAAAGCAGCCAAGTATCTAGGATTCACGGGTATTATACCATCTTTCATCCAAATGATGGGAGGGTCTTTTGCGGCGTGGCCGTATAGGCGCACTCGATGGGGCCCTCTCTTAGCGCTCAGCTTATCTCTTCTCAACGATTATCTTGGGCTCGTGATAGATGACGGTCTTCAGTGGTCAACGGCAGAGATAGCCCACGGCTTAGTATCTGCTACAGCCGCCTCAACCGACGGAATGCCACCTTGATGGCCTTTCCAAGTACGCGAGAACTTTCAGTCCCCCATCGAACGATTTCCTGCCCCTTCATAACCAATTCTGGAAACTTGACGCTAGCGCCACTACGCCATCCGCATGGGCTTGAATCCTTTTGCATCGCAAGAAGCCCGGGAAGCCTTATGTAGGGCTGGGCCATGCGTACTGCTTACTGCAGACTCCGCTGTGGGTTGCTGAAGGTGCTGGTGCAGTATAGTCTACGAAGGTATGGTAACTCGAAGCGACGTAAGATTTGTCGCGAATGAGAGCGGGACTCTCGTATCGGCGAGAGCTTTTGATCCAAGAATTGGGGCACGAGATCAGACCGACGAGTTTATTGGTATATGGCCCCAAGAGCGGACTTGTAAGGAACGGTTCATAGGGGTTGGCCACGGCTTTTGAAAACTATAAAGATAGGGACTGTTCAGCCAGGCTAATCTTCCTCTGCTTCTGCTCCAGACAGGTTATTCTCATTTCCATACAGCAATCGGCTTATCCGACAAACCTGAGCGACATCAGGTACAACCTCTGAGAAGATGCAGTTCTGGAGCATCCTGGGAGCCGGGTTCTTCATCTGTGCCGTCCAGGCAGCAGTATCTTCCAACGGTACTGCAGAAGCCAAGCTGGCACAGATCAGGAAACTGCTTAAGCCCCAGCTC
This sequence comes from Aspergillus nidulans FGSC A4, assembly GCF_000011425.1. Classification (NCBI taxonomy): domain Eukaryota; kingdom Fungi; phylum Ascomycota; class Eurotiomycetes; order Eurotiales; family Aspergillaceae; genus Aspergillus; species Aspergillus nidulans. The sequence goes on along the minus strand of NC_066261.1, from coordinate 3,094,831 downwards.
TCTGAGAACGCCACTATCGTTTCCCCCAACTCTAAGGAATGGGTTGAAGTCACCCATCGTGCTGCTGCACCCCGCGTCCACCCGGGGTACCTAGCCGTCGTCGACGTGGCTGTCGAAGATGATGTCGTGAATACGGTGAGAGGCGACCTGGCGAAGAAGGAAAGCATCAGTCTCTGACCCTTTTCCAGATCAAAGTCGCAAATCAGATCGGAGTCCCGTTCCTGGCCGTGACCGGCACGCACGGCTGGACCGACGACATCAGCAAGATACAGGACGGAATTCAGATCCGCATGCGCGGCCTAAACCACATCGGCCTCGGTCCGAACAATGACACCGCATATGCCGGCGGCGGCGTAATCCAATACGAAGTCGTCCAGGCTCTGTATCCGTACGGAAAGCAGGCTGGTAGTCTCCCTCGCCCTTTTTAGTTCTGTACACGGACGCGAGCTAAGGACGATTAACTGACAAGCGTGTTTCCTTAGTTCACGGTCTCTGCGAGTGCGTCTCCATCCTAGGTCCTCTCTTGGGCGGTGGCCATAGCGTGCTCCAGGGTGCTCACGGCTTTGCTGCTGACAACTTGGTCTCGGCCAAGGTAGCTCTCCATGACGGTTCCGTTGTTACCGCATCTGCCACTGAAAACCAAGATCTGTTTTGGGGCCTTCGTGGTGCTGGTCATAACTTGGGTATTGTCCTTGAGTTCGAGATCAAGGCTTTTGACATTCATGCGGATCCATGGACATTTATGACCTTCGTCTACGAGGCCGACAAGATCGAAGAGTACTTCGAAGCCTGGAATCAACTCGAGGACACCATTGCCGACCCCGGCCTGGTTATCCTGAACGGGTACTACCGCAACTTACCCGAAATCAATGCGGAGAAGGTGAGCCCTCGTTCTTATTTCCCCACGTCCGATTTCGCGGCATACAGTAACAATAACCCAGCCTGTCCTCGTCATGGAGCTCATCTACCAGGGTTACGACACCGCAGCCCCTCAGTATATTGAGGCCTACCGTGCTATCGGCCCAATCCATGAGACGACTGTTACCGATATCTACTGGAACAAACTCTTTGATATCACCAACTTCGGTCGTAACGACCGGGTCTGTGTCCCAAGCCAGAATTGGGCCGGCTATGTCAACTCCGTCGTCCGCTGGGACCCCGCGTCCATGCGCGAGAGCTATGAGATTTTCGCTGACCTTGTCGCCATCGAAACTTACAACACCTCTACATTCATTTTCGAGTCATATGGACGGAAGGGTGTCCGCGACTTTCCCGACAATTTCAACGCTGTCCCGCCGGAGGAACGGAATAAGCACAATATGTTGGCTGCCTTCCTGTTCTGGTCCGGCGATGACGAGACCGAGCTCGCCGTTGCCCGTGAGTTCGGAGAGAGGCTGCAAATTGCCAGCCGCAACGGTGAGATCGCTCACTCTTACGTCAACTACGCCATAGGCGGCGAGGAGCTTCCACAGGTCTACGGCCGCGACGTTGACCGCCTTGAGAAGCTCCAGATGATCAAGACCAAGTTTGATCCTTACAACAAGTTTGGGTTTTATGCGTCCCTCGCAAGCGCCTGAAGGCATGAGCGGAATGGGAATGGCAAGGACTATCTGAGAGGGAAGTGAAGGGAGCCGGAATATAGGGTTATAGACCTAAGTTTTTGTCGCCATCTTGAACTTGTCCTGGATAAAATCACAGGCTTTCCGATGCTTGAGGGGTTTTCACAGTTTCAAGAAACGAAGTACCGGTACTGGTCACAGATAAACTCATTCGCTGGGTGCATGGCGTGGAAAACGCCGCTTCCTCTGCCATTAGGCTGCGTAGTACACTGTAGATAACGATACCAGCTGTGAGCGGAACCATTGAAGCTACTTTAAGGAACAACTAGTGTTGGATGCTGACACTGGTGTGGTCACTAAGCTACGGGATGTTGGACAGGTGCTTTACAGCAATCACCCACAGGCAATTTAATTCAACGGCCAGCCTGTACTCTCCCGGACCAAGTGGAGGCTCTGTTTTCCATGCGTAAAGAGAGTGCTTTCTACTTCTGCAAATAGCTGTCCCCCTTGCTAGCCAGCTATTTTGGGTTTAGCCTAAGACGCATATTCAGCGTACCAAGATCATCGTAACGTGGTATTGATTAGAAAGTCCTGTAACACTTCCGGCAGCTGGTTGGACGGGAGCTTTGGCAGTATTGGAATTTCATAGTACGCACATCGTCAATGTATGACAAGATATTCATTCAGCTCTATGCACCTCAAGCGACAACCGCCTCAAGCCTCCACCAAATTGTGAAAGCGAAGGTTGATTTTGTTCTTATATATCTCAGCCCCGTACGGACTAAATCCCATATGCGAAGCTGTCTTGTGAACTTCATCGACCCTCGACCATCAAAAAAGTTATTACATAGTGTGCCGCCTGATACATAAATACATACTGGGAGCCATTGGCCAATCGTCATTCGCTGGGCAATCTGTATACAACCATAATAATTTCTCGTCTCTACCGAAATCCCCAGAGGCTCCGCAACTCCGAAGCCCGGTCTGAGGTTTTCCAGCCAGTCTCACACTCAATTCGTGCCAATTGCTTGAGAAGCGCGATCTTCTCAGAGGCATACTTTTCGGTCATATCTGCGGCCACTGAAGGAACCGGGCGGCCCCAAGGGACCTCTAGGTGAGAGCCAATCCACGTGGACTGGTTACGTCCGGATGTGTCTTGGAAGGAGCTCACGTGATTTTCTGAAAACGCCGTGCCAGCAATATAAAGAGGTTGTAATTGATTGACCCAGTTAGGACTGTATTCCGCGGACCTGGTCAGCTCTTTCCGCAGAGCGCAACAGCGAGGCACATACTGTGAAATATTCGAAACAGAGATCCCGCCAAGTTCACGAGCATGCCAGACAGGATCCTGCCATTTCAATTGGGCCATTAGCTATCAGATGCTTTCAGGACACATGTGGAGAAGAATGGCCTTTTCTCGATCTCCATGAGCGCAATAGTCCAGATCTGCTTACCATTACAGAGACTGGCGCGTCAACTCTTCTCCTGAGGCAGCCAGATTGAAGAAGTAAAATAGAGCCAGCATGATAAAAGGTATTACCACAAACTGTTCATACAATTGGTCAATGGTAGCATCAGAGCAAATAGTTGGAACAACTTACTGGAAGATGACCGGGAAAATACCGCAGTTGGAAAAGGATTCGTAGCCGTCGACGGCTCCCTGAGTAGGGGACAAGCTTCTTTGGGACGCAGGCGCCACCACTCTTGAAGTTCGTCCCAGAGTTTTCCGACGGAAGAGTACGCAGGATCGCTATCCCTATTGCTAAGTTGGGCGTCCGCTAGGAGATTCACGATCCGTGCAAAGACGAGAATTGCCAAGTTGCAATAATCGTCAAGCGTGCCATTGGCTGCTACCAACGGAATGGAGCTATTATCGACCCACGAGTCAGTAGGAATGAGAAGCCGTTTGCCGCTAATGAAGGCGGCCCAGACGTCTATTGCAAAAAGAACACAGAATCAGACAGGCGCCTTTGAAATAGGGTTCGGCTGAGGGTTCATCTTCCCCACATACCGATTCGAGCGAAGGCCCAAAAGCAGGCCTTTACGATGCCGCTACATGAACCGTTCCATTTTCGAGAATGCAAGAGACTGGCGCAGCCCTATTGTAAATCCCACACGGTGAGTTGATAAAATAAAGCGTGGAGACAACGGATACAGACCTTCAGGTGACGCCGCCACTCCCACACGCATGACGCCATCATCTCGTAGACACAAAGAAGAGTGCAAGTCGCCAACACGGTTGCGCTTGCTTCATCCGGATCCTGACGGAGTAAGAGTTGGATTGTATATTGATACAGCTCGAGTGTCAGTGGTCTTGGCTGGTCCTGGACGGCATCCCGTTGTCGCGATGCCAATGCGATAGCCGATGCGAGGAACGATTTCGAAGCCATCATCTGGTGGACACTGCTCAGTGTGAAATGCCTCTCCGAATCAGTGGTCTCACACCAAGTCCCAGTCTCATAGAGATATAACGAGAACAAACGGGCACTTTCCTCGCTTGTTATGGGCATCGAGGGCTCCGGCAACCATGACGCATTCCGAGACGCAGCCAGTCCTAAAGAAAACGGCAGCGCATATGAACTAGGACTGTCTCCCAGCTGCTGCACTGGTACTGGACCACCTTGTCGCAGCCTGTTCTCACCAATATCACTTATACTACCTGACTGAGTAGGGGATAGCAAACTTTCAATAGTGACCTCGTTAACAGGCGACCTTCTGGCATTTGCGTTCGCCCGGACAGAATCATGTGAGGCAAAATTGAGCGTGGGTTGAACATGGTCCGCCCGGGGGATACCCGGACATGTCTCATTAGGCAGCGGGGACTCGTCGTGTAGGGGATCAGAGCCACACGGTGAAAGACCATCGCAAGGCTCCCGATAATACCTGACTACCTCTGCAGTATCATCTATTATCTAAAATCTCACTGGTCAGCATCGTTCTCTCAACAGTATCAGAGCACGCAAGGCAATGGCTTGGAGGCTATCAGGGCCACATAAAAGGGTGTTCCAAACGATTGCGACGGTAAATCAGAAGGATGGATGATAGGCATTCTGTCTCTTTACACAAAGGCGTCGAAAGAGTGAGGGCCGACTTACAATGGGCGCGGAAGGCTCCAGCGACGACCTCGGATCATCATTCTGTATATCAGTCGCGGGATCTTGCCGTCCCTTCTCGATTGCTAGGAGGGCTGCCCTCTCGGGAGTTGATAACCGGAGGCTACGGGAGGGATGAAAAGAGGCCTTCAGGCCCCACTGACAGATGTATCCACGTGCTTCACAGCGTTGACACTGTGGCCGTCTTTCATCACCTAAATGAACTACATTAGTCAAAGCACTGCTCTTTTGTAGCTGCTGGGAACCCAAAGGCGTCATCACACATTTCCTGCGACGGCTGCGACATGGCAGACTGTGGATGGAGTCAGCTTATCATGACCGACTTGAATTTGAGAGGCATGGTACCATCCAGACCGCGTCCTAGTTCTCGTCGAGTGCATTTGCCGATACTCAATTGACATACAGGGAACAGTAGGGTTGGAGAGACAAAAAAAAAAGATAACAATGATGCAGGAAAGCAACGGCCGTGGGGTGAGCGGCTGGAGTTGCCATCTTGAACCCGGCATGACATAATCGATCCTGGGGCCCCAGGCGGCTCCCTCCCTGCCGACGACCGATCTTCCATTGCCTAACTCAGTTGGTACAGGAGCCAGAACGATGCGTAGTTTCAGCTTTGCTTTTTTGGACAGCTGAGGGCCCTTGGAAGGTGCAAGCGCAGGCACGGATTGCATTTTACAGACTTGACCAAGAAAAGAATTGGATGCTTCTAGCGGCAGTAGAGAACGACAGCGGAAAACAATAGCCCGGGAGTTGGCGAAAGATGAACGAGAAAGACCACGTCCGGTAGAAACTATATATATTGTCCTGTATCAGCACTTTCTTGTCTGGAGCGTACTCCTGGAGTCATAAACGTCACAGTCGCGGTCAAAGTTCGCATGAGATTGGAGAGAATACCATAGCACCCATTGCAACAAAGCCATTCCTGCAAAATGGGCTCGTCCAAGGAAGTTATCATCATTGGCGGGGGCGTATCTGGCCTCGGCATGGCGGTGCAGTTGAAACGCCTGTTAGGCCATGACAACTTTACTATCTACGAAAAATCCGATAATATAGGAGGGACCTGGTGGCATAATAGGTATCCCGGCTGTGCTTGTGATATCCCGAGCCACTTCTACTCTTTCAGTTTTGCGTTGAAGCCTGACTGGACTACAATGTACCCCGGCCGTGATGAGCTGCATGCTTGTAAGTTGACAACAATTCGTCCCAAAGTCTTCCAATATATATGCGGCTGACTAGGAGCTTGCAGATTTCGTATCTGTGGCTGAAAAATACGATATTATCCCGCACTGCCGGTTCAATGCCATGTGTCTCGGTTTGGTGTGGGATACCGCCCGTTCACTGTGGGTGTGCACTTTCCAAGACACCAGCAGCGGAGAGATATACAAAAGGGAAGCTCCAGTGGTAGTCAGCGCAGTTGGCACGCTGGATCGTCCCTTCGTCCCTAATATCGAGGGCTCTGACACTTTCGAGGGCAAGACCTTCCACAGCGCACGTTGGGATGACACATTAAAAGCCTCTGGGAAGCACATCGTCGTCCTAGGCAACGGAGCATCTGCCACTCAGTTTGTGCCCGAGTTAGTGAAGGAAGTTGGCCCAAAAGGAAGTGTCACCCAGTTTGTTCGAAGTGCCCATTGGTGGACAAAAAGGGTAGGATTACTGTCGCTGTCTCGGTGTTCTTGCGCTAAATCTTCGAGTAGGGAAACCCGAAGTACTCAGAAGCCTTCAAAATGCTGATGAAACACGTGCCATTTGCAGCACGCATCTACCGGCTTCTTCTCGCATGGGAGCTTGAGAGCGTGTTCTTTTCCTTTCGCATGAATGCGAACGGTAGCAGGATGCGTCAGAAGATTCGGGACGCCACGTACGCCTATATCGAAAAAGATGCTCCGCCAGAGTATCGTGAAACTCTAAAGCCCAACTACGAGCCGGGCTGTAAGCGACGAGTCAACACCGCTACCTACCTCTCTTCGCTTCATTCGCCACAGATGTGTTTGACCAAGGATCGGGTCGTGAAGATCGGTCGGGACCATGTTATTACTGAAACTGGTGGCCGATACCCCGCGGATGCTATTATTTACGCTACGGGCTTCCTCACCCAGGAGTGGCTCCATCCTATCAAAGTCAAAGGAATAGGAGGTAGGGACTTGCATCAAGTGTGGGATGCTTCGGGTGGTGCCGAGGCCTACAAGGGCACTGTGGTCACCGGATTTCCGAATTTTTTCATCCTCTACGGTCCGAATGCAGCTACTGGTCAACATTCTGTCATCTTCCACTCGGAATGTCAGATCAACTATTCGTGCAGACTCCTACGCAAGGTTTTAGGCGGGTCAGCAGACTCTATCATGGTGAAACCGTTGGCTCAGGAGCGGGACCTTGCTTGGGTCCATAGGAAGCTCCAGGGGCTTGTTTTCAACAGTGGCTGCCAGAGCTGGTGGATGGACCCTCACACGAAGAAGAACACGTTCATCTACCCAGATCCTATGTACTTGTACTGGGCTCGTACCATCTTCCCTCGCTGGTCAGACTTCGAAATCCGAAAGGTCCAGGCGGGATATTCGTTCGCCATAGTCGCCGTTGGTATTGCAGTGTCCCTGAGTGCACTGACCTGGTCTTTCGCCTCACTTCCGCATATCGCCAGGTGGACTGCGGGATTGAGTTGGATAGCTAGTGGAAAGTGGATGACAGCCTATTTGTGAGCGAATTGTGAAGGGAGGCAGAGCTTCCCCTAGGGTATACTGTACGCTATGAAAAGGCTTCATCATCACTTTCATAGACCATCGCACTCTGTTTCCACATTGTTCTCAGGTCTGGATTGATGGTGAAGTCTCGCGTAAAGTTAGCTCTCTATGAGAATATGGAGCACGGCTGTATCGGAAGTTTATTTTTTGCAAACGTACTACTGTAAAGATGCAGATGCTCACTTTGCTTAAAAGGCCATGGCATTGCTAGCATTAACTGCGACAGACACATTTCGCCGGATTCTATTGACAGTTCCTGAACTCACTGGTTCATACTTTTGTGAACTGGCTTCAATTGCAGCTTTTCTTTGCCGCAACCTGGAGACTTTTGTACATGTGCGTCTGTCCACAGACTGTCCTCCACTTGGAAATGTGCAACTGAGATGATTTCGTATACAACCACTACAGTGCGGCCTCTTCTCGTCGCTTTTCTTTCGGCGCCGACGACCTGAATGAATGTAGAGTCGGCACGGACTCAGTGCTCCGAAAAAGCACGGTGCTTTGCTGTGAGTCGAGGCTCGACCAAGTAAACAATAGAGCTTCGTATACGGAATTTATTCCGGATACAATCAGATTGGTTTCCAATCAATTTGATATCCTTAAGCTCAGGATTTCAGATATGAATAACAAAAATCAATCAATTGATTTTTTTTCTGGAAGTCAATAGCTTGTATTCATACTCACGACAGCAACTTCTAGTCCGTAGACTTGCACGGGATAACATGGAGTGCCTATCCAATTTGTGCTATTGGATATGCCCTGACAACTCAAAGCGCACGGGGAACTGAGACAATGCGTGAGGCGAATCCACAACAGGGTTGTCTATTGGTAGATCAACCAGCAAATACCCTACAATTTCCGTTCAGTATTTCTTCGGATCACTCCCCACTACATAGGAGATAGACGAGAATATCGAGATTGTTCGTCGGATTGGCCGCCAGCAAGGCCAAAATGCATACTATCGTACATACCATACGCTCCTGAACACTAGTCATCCTCCAGGCGTCGACAAGCTGCTTGATCTTTACTACTCCGACTAGTTCGAGGGACCGGAATTCCGTACCTACAATTGCAAATGACCTGCGCAAGGACATACATGCCTTTGTCGCCCGAGAACGCCGTGCACAGCCACAATGGAATGGGCTTTTCGAGTAAAACAAGTGACGTCTGTGGAACGCACTTCTCCCTGTAGGGAGGAATGTATGTAGGTGTTGCGTTACATATATACATAAGCCTGGGCAGCTATGGACGCTCTTTACCAAGGATGCCTAGTCATCCATAACCAAGAAAGCTAGTTAGGTAGGTCCCATCACGGCCAAACAATAGGGAGCCGGGATTTTTCTGCTGGGGGAGGACATCTGTTATTGGGGTCGTCGATCACATGACCCACCAGCCAGCTATGTGAGCGGACGGGCCCAGGAGCTGTAGCTGGGGAAAAGCAGTCAGGATGAAGCAATCTTTAGTCACCTAGAATTGCTTCGCTTGACAATATCGCCTCTGAGAGTAGTAGCATTATTTTACAGCCTCTGGCAATCCATCTGGCCTCCGGGATACCGCAGAGATCTTCATGACCTAGGTAGCATGATGACGTCTACCGCCTGAACCTTCTCTTAACTCTGACCGAGCTGTGTAAAAGGGTAGACTAGAGTGGCGGAAGCTATACCTCTGGACCAATCCGGATTAGCGTGCATGGTGGGGTCACCCAGGGCGCTTACAATTGCCGTGTGCTGAAAGCAACTCCAAGCGCCGGTGCCGTGTGATACTTAACCGCCCTTCTGCAATGTCCGTCTTCCAGGTTTCAACGGATGTTGCTTCCATAAAACTCAAGTATATCATTCAGCAGCGGCTATGATGGGCTTGAAGTTACCATTTCTTCTGGAAGACCTCAAATTCAACATTCCCGTGCCGTATACGCCGCACGTGGACCAGCAACTGCTCGAAGTGACCAAGCAAAAACTCGCCTTAGCTCGATACCCCGAAGAGCAGACAGATTTTGGAGAGAAAGATTGGTCTCAGGGAGCCAAGGTCTCCCGTATAAAACAGTTGGCGGATTTCTGGAAAGACCAGTACGATTGGGAGGCGGAAGAGGTGCGTTGAAGTATCCCCTCGTGGAGAGCTATCGCTGATTCGAACCCTCAGCGACGCCTGAACGACATCTTCAGGCATTTCCTAGTCAAGGTCGATGTCCCTGGCTACGGCCCGCTGATGCTGCACTTCACCCACAACCAGTCTGCCAGACCGAATGCTATACCATTGCTCTTCTCCCACGGCTGGCCCGGTTCCTTTGTGGAGGCTATTCGGGTGGTGCTTCCTTTGACTGAGCCCGAGGATGCCAAAGATCCAGCCTTCCACCTCGTTGCCCCGTCAATTCCTGGTTTCGGTTTTTCACCCGCGCCCTCAAAATCTGGCGTCGGCCCGAATGTGGTCGCGCGCGCGTACAAGATCCTTATGACGGACGTTTTGGGGTACCCCAAATTTGTGACCCAGGGCGGCGATTTCGGCTCTTTCATTACACGAGCCATTGCCATCCAGTACCCCGCACTTGTGCGCGCACAGCACCTGAATATGTTCCCGGTGCCTCCTCCGACTCTCTGGTCCGCACCGTACGCGTACTTGCGCTGGTGCCTGTCGGCGCTGACATACTCAGAGTTCGAGCACGAGGCATTGCGTGTGCGCCGGAACTTTGAGCAAGATCAGAGTGGCTATCTCGAGGAGCAGAGAACCCGGCCGCAGACGCTTGGGTTCGCGCTGGGGGACTCACCACTCGGGCTGCTTGCGTGGTTTGTTGAGAAGCTCCATGACTGGGGCGACGTGCATGAGGCGTTCAGCGATACCGATATTATTACTTTGGTGATGATGCACTGGATCCAAGGCGCGACCCCTGGCCTGAGGTTTTACCGGGAGGCTTTCGGATGCGGAAAACGTGAGGCGGAGAAGACCTTCGAGACTTATGTGTCGGTGCCATGTGGTGTCAGTATGTACGTGAAGGAACAACTGCATGTGAGTCATACGCCCCGACCTTGTTGCGCGTGTCCAGGAGCGTACTAACATGGTAAAGTGCCCTCGTGACTGGGCAGCCCAGGTTGCGAACATTCACTACTGGCGGGAGCATGACCGAGGAGGCCATTTTTCGTCACTGGAGAGACCAGATTTGTTTGTAAATGATCTTCGCTCTTTCTTCTCCTCCCCTGCGGTCATGGAGTCATATGCTCGGCATTAGAGACTACGTGGCCTTGTGTGCTACTACGGCTGCCCCTCCTAGAAGTAAAGAATGCCCGTGTATCCTACAGCAGCAGAATATATCTTCAATTCCCAGCAAAAGTCGAAGACCATCTTAAGATCAGCTTCTCGGTCGAACGTGATACAGAACATCTACCCTATATAATTTTCTGCCATCAGAGGACCCCACCATCACCTGGCCATCGTCCACTGGCAAAATTGAATCGAAATCGTCCAAAGTTTTCACATATGTAAATTGATGTAAGAGCCCCGAAGGATCGAGACAGTCAACCTCATACCTATTATAGTCGAAGAGTTTGATGGACCACTATTCGTCTCATGCAGTATGGGTGCTAATTATTCAGAAATTGACCCTGTAGGGCTATGAAATATCACCCCGGAATAAAGCTGAACATCTTGCCTCTCACAATGTCAATTTTCGGAGACCGGTGGCACATGCTTTGTATTATAATAGACCCCGAAGCTGAGAGAATGCTATCATCATCTTACTGGAGTAGAGCCCTGAAGACATCTATTGGACTTACAGGATACATGGGAGACCCAGCTAAGAGTAGCCTGCTAATGCCAATCACTGTCCAGTACAGTGTGGCCTTTTCGTATCCTCCCCAAACGATATATCATTGTAATCCAAGTGTGTCAAGGCATGCTCTATCAGTTATCGTTTTCTGTCAGAAGAAATTGTGGAGAGCATAGGAACAGGTTCAATGCACTTAGTGGCTACATCCACCTGAAGGAACAAATGTTCAACTGGCACCTTCACCGATACGAGGAGGGAGCCTCCAGGCTTCTTAAGCAAGTTTGCGTAAGTCTGCGGTTCGTAGTGCTCCTGAAAGTTCCGCCAAGCAGACCAGAATTTGCAGGAAAGCTGGTTAAAGCAACAGGCATGACCCCACGTAATGCATGAAAGACGATATGGGGCGAGGAGAATAGCGTAGTTAGGACTCGTTCTAGATAGCAAAAAGCATTAACGCTTCTCACTGAGCACGATGGTTTGATGCGTGTGTGACTCAACGGATAGCCACATCAGTGCGGAGGGGACATATTGAAGTGCCTCCTTCAAATATGAGCACTAGAGCTGGGGTAGACAGCCGAAATCGCTCTACGATCTTGCACACACGCACACATTATTCAGACCTCTGTTCTGATTCCAATAGTCGGGAAATATGCTTACTGTGTCCTTGGTTTGCGACGACTGACGCCTACCAGCTAGTTCAAGCTTGATGGGTCCAAGCAAGTCTTCAAGCATGCATCATACAATACCTTCACCTGCTGATACTACCACGTCTGCGCTGACAAGGTAAATCGTCTAAGTGTACACGACCGTAAAGTTGAAGCCGTGGGTGACTGTAACCGTGAATGCTGGACGTATAATACTCGCATTGACCTGAAAGTTCCTAGGACGCGTCTATAGCTTCAAATCGTATCATGTTAAAAAGCAGCAGCTCTTAGGCTAACCAATCCAATCTTTCTTCTTTTATCCGTATCACAGCCAAAAAATCACTCTTTCACTTCCTGGAGAGCATTCACGTGCTCCTGCTTTCAGCTGGAGCCAGTTTCGTTTCGTTTCTTGCTTCATGGACACCCTTCTCCTCTGAGAAATGGCGTGAGGGGCTTATCTGGCTGCCACTGCCTTGAAGGGCATCAACATGTCCATTTAGCTTCAATTCAGCGAGAATCTGCTGCGCATTTTTCACCGGATCCCCACTGCGAGAAAAGATGTAATCAACATCTTCGAGTCGCAAGTTGCTTGTTTCGGGATAGAAGAAATAAAAGGCGGGAACGAACAGCGCATTTGTGACCATGAAGATCAAATATGCCTTCCAGTGTAGGCGGTTGATAATGACTGGTGTAATCATGACGACCGTGAAATTCCATAACCAGTTCGAACTGATACCGATCGCAGTACCGCGAGTGCGGGCGGCCAGAGGCAATATTTCTGGAACATAGACCCAGGGCACACAGTTCACGCTCATGCCGAAAACTAGCATATAGAGAAAGAAGAAAGTCACAGCAGCGGATGAGTAAGAGTGTCCGTTAGATGTTTTAGCTTGTGACAACAGAGCTGAGATCATCATCATGCACAGGCTAAGTCCTGCGCAACCTGCTATCATTGTATTTCGCCGACCCATGCGGTCGAGAAAAAAGGAAGGCACGATCGAGCCGAACATGAACATCATGTTGATGCAGCCACCCAGGATTTGGGCAAGCCTTGCCGACAGGCCAACATTCTGAACAAGCATGGCTGTTGGAAAGATAGATTAGCTATGTTAATGCTCTCAGAAATTGTAACAAAGTTTGGCTTACAAGGGGCATAATAGACCACAAGGTTGATGCCGCCTGCCTGGTTCATAAATTGTACCCACCAAGCCAGAAGCACACGCTGTCGAGTCTTCACATGGTCATTCTGGAAGACGCTTAACAGGCTGCGTGACGTATTCTCGCCCGACTCCAGTTGAATGGCACCGAGGATAGCGTCTCGCTCGGCGAGGATGTATTCCTGCGGTCTTCGTTAGACGGCATCAAGGGTTTCTCATCCTTGCGTCTCTCATGCCCACCCAAGTCGTATCTCCACTTCATCTTCCGCAGATACACGGGCGATAAAGTTTTGTCACAAAAGACCATGTAGCACTGTTGATGGAATCCAATCGCAATCTGCATGTCTTGTTCAAACGGCAAAATCCTCCTGGTCCACCTCCCCGGCGTGAATCCAAACCGGAAGTGCCGTAGATGGGGGAGGGCGTTTTGGAAGGCCCGAAAGTAATTGGCCCAGCGTCCGCTGTACGAGGCGTAGAGTCGGTCGACCACCAGGTCCGGATGCGGGTGAAAGTCTTCCAAGGAAAGGATGGTCGCCGAAACGGGGATCGGCTCGTCGACATTAAAAGAGAGTGCTGCCTCATAAATGATAGTGCATTGATCCAGGTAGAGCTCTAGAAGGGTCGAGCCGTGCGAAAGAATCCAGTCTAGCTGCGAGTCATGCATGAAGGCGTAGTTGCCGAGAGAAAGCGATCTTAAGCGCGGGAAATGCAGGCCACGCAGGTCTAGTTTTGGGCAGAAACCGGCACGTAGGCGAGAGTATAACGTCAAGTGCTCGAGGTTGGCCATCGTGGGCTTCAGCCAGGAGCGTGGCAGTTTGCGGTAGCAGTCCTGTGCATTTCGGGCCTATATTAGGACAAAAAAAGGCGAAGTTTGCAAGTGCAACAGAAGGGTCTCAATGCACATACATGGACGAACTGGCTCTCTTCCCGATCAACATTGGTGACATCAAGCCTCAAAATTTGGAGGCTGTTCAGGACCTTGTTGCGATTTGCTGCGGTTTGGGTCTCATTGAAATAAACATTTTGGAAGTCCAGCAGGCCCAACTCCCGCAGAGGCCGGGGCAGAGCAACCACTGCAGACAGAAATCGCGTCAATATTACATCCCTAACGGCGAGACCCTGGAGACAGTTGTCAAATTCAGTCTCGCCACAATCGTCATGAAACCGGAGAATAAGACTCTCCAGGCGAGGAAGCTCTTTGAGACGGTCAAACGCGTTCCATAAACGCTCCCCAAGGCTGGTTCTAGACCGACCATTCTCTTGATATTGGAACTCTTGACTTTGCAAGTAATCCCAATCACTAACCTCGTTGTCCAGATTCCACGTGTTCATATAAAGCTTGGTCACGCACTTGGCAAGCACGGGTCTGCTGATAATGTGGTCTAGTCGGCCGCAGCTCGCATCGGTCAGACTCACGGTCAGACAGTCAAAGACCCAGCGCTGACCAATGGCGCTGAGAACGTGGCTGGAGCATCGCAGGTTCTTGCGCGTTGTCGAATCAGCATAAAAGAAAAGTCGGTCGAGGATTTCTGGGGGAAAGGACATCAGGCGGGCCATGGTGGGGGTTCGTGCTGTTGAAGGTCTGGAGTTGCCGCCTGTCAGCCAAAATCGGAGCCCTTACTAATACTACTGTACTAACGTAATCCACCACCGAGCGAGCGGCACCACAGAGCGGTGTACACAGGCCGCATGAGCCAAGCGGTGAGCTCATGCGGCCTACACCCCCTGCACGTGAGTGCCAAGATCATTATTAAGCAAGTTTGTCCTGCACGAGGTCTTTAAATACTGGTGTCTACACTTGTAATTCAATTTCTGTTTTCCAATTTGTTGATACTTGACCTACACAAATATCAAAGCATTTAGCAATTGGTTGCTAAGCAGTTAGAACAATGGAGTGTCCAGACTCCGGGAACATTTCAATTGAGAACATTTCAACCTATTTGGATGATGATCTTATTAAGCCAGCTGCTGATGTTGCCTTAGAAATACAGGTATAGTTATTGCGCCACTGCTTACAAGTTAGTTTTAAACTGCTTGCTAACTAAATAAAAGGAACCAGACATGCTTATTCTGCTTACAAGAGCTAAAAGCTCCTCCAGTCTTACAATATTAAATATTAAGTATATCAATGATCTTCCAGAATATCCCACAACGCATATATATGGCCATACATATGTCGTTGCATCCAAAGGATGAACACAGGTTGAAATAGAACATCTTGCTGATAGTGTAAGTGCATGTCAAGTACTTGGTAACTGGCTGCTAAGTATTTCCAGATCCAATATGCAAAACAACAGCCTTTTGGACGAAAACAACCTGTTTACTGTCTATTTCTTGGATGTCAAGTCAAAAAATGGACATGGAGATGCTCTGGGATTTATACATGTGAATTCCTCAGTCCAGCCCTGCAGTCTTATCATCATACATCTGTTGATAAATATACATAGCAAGAGATCCAAAGGTCTCAGAAAGATGTCCAGATCTTAGAGTCTAATATCAGAAAGCATAATGCATATAGGTATTAAAACTGCTTGTTAACCGGCTACTAAGCACTTACTCAATCTTAGTTATTATCGGTCCAAAGTTGCCTTTTTCGAAAAGGGCCATGCATGCGTTGATCAACTCCCAACATGCAAAGCAGTTTTCAAAAGATATAACCAGATGGTATATCTCAAGCACTTGCTAAGCACTTAAGAAGCAGCTAATAAATATACAGGATGTTCATGGAGAATATGCACCATTTATTGGCTGTATAAATGGGTCCTATGGAGGTTTAACAAAACATTATAGGGGCGTAATTCAAGGACATACAGCAGTAGACTTGGAGGTTCTAGAGGATCTCTTTAATAAAGAGATTCTGCCAGCTACTGAAGAATGTGGTGTTTTTGAACCTCTGTCAAGTCGCCGAAAATACTGTGGTAAGCACTTCCCAACCAATTTGCAACCAGTCATTAAGCAATTACCAGATCAAGATCATCCTCAGGGGTCCGGTCAGTTGAAGCACACCACCTGTGATGTGGTCTTCAATGCTCTAGTACCTATGAATACAGACCTATGCCCCTATATGTTATTTACATCGCATGGGATTTATAAACATCCACCACCACTACCAAGCAAGGCACCTGAAAGAATTCTAGCAGGTGTGAAGAGAATCATTGAACAGATTCGGGACCCTAATCTAACAACTGGTAAGTACTCACCAACCACTTGGGAAGTAGTTGGTAACTAGTTCTAGCTCAATTCCTTCGAAATCCGCAACTTGAAGATTTCTGTCGCCAGTACAATACTTCGACATTAGCAGAGATTCATTCTAGCTTTTGTAATAAGGACCAAATTGCAGCAATAATTCAAAAGCAACATCTAATATCTTATCCAAATGGACAGGATATTAATAGTCTTATCTTCCTCCAGAATACTGACCAGAACTTGAAGGTAAGTACTTGCTATATAGTTGCAGAGCAGTTAATAGATACTAAATCAAGCACTTAGGACTATATTCAAGAATATTATCATGATTCTCAGGGTACCATGGTACTTTGTGCTTTTAAAGAGCAAATTCAACTACTTTCACAGCTGTCATCTTTTGAGGTTGATATGTCTTATAAACAAATACAGTCAAAAGATATTAATGAAGTGCTTTTTGCTACATTCCTGCCAGACCAATGCAAAAGTAAGTATTATCGTTAACTACTTGGCAAGCAATTACTAACTACTCGGGTACTAGTTATCACATTACTCCGAGTATTTACCAGTATTGATTCTACTGAGGGTTATTATTTACTTTTCAAGCGGGTTTTCAGCCTTGTTCAGAGGATTTCCCATCAGCCAATATATTTTGATCCTATCCATGGTTCTGGGATCCATGGTATTATTATTGATATGGACTCAAAACAATACACCAGTAAGTACTTATTAACTACTTCCAAAATACTCACTAACTGCCAAGGACTTGGTCGCTATCTATCTGAAATTGATCCTCAACATCAAGATATAACATGGCATTTACAGCATATTATTGTCTTCTGCAGAGTCCATTTCCAAAGGACAATCTTAAAATGTATTAGAACTAATAAGCATGGTTCTCCCCTTTAGAGCCGAATGATGAGCCTTCTAGACTGCAAATCCGAGGATGATTATGACTCTTTATTGGATCTCTTAATAAGTACTGAATACTTACTTACTGCTTGGTAACCAGTTACTAACTGATATAGAGTATGAAAATGCTAATGTCCAGAATTGGGCATCTCAAAAGAAAGGGGCTGTGATCAAGGCAGGATTAAATAAAGCATGCTCTAAGATTCAGCCTTATTACTTTGATTTATTACAAAACTATACAAATGCTGTTGAACAGTCCCATCAGAAGTCATATATATCTGGCAAGTACTTGAGTCTGGTGCAAGCAGTCAAGAAGTAAGTTTCTAAGTACTCACTAACTACTTGCAAACTGGCTGGCAAAGCTACTAAGATAACCTAGTTCTGCAAAGCTAGATAGGGATGATATCTTACAGTATGATAACTTCCAGGAGTTCAACATTCATCATTCATATCAAACCTCTAATATGGAAGCTAATTATCTTCGGCATATGAGTCGGGAAAGTAGGTATTCAGGTGTTGCTTTGCAAGTGCTTACAAACCACTTGCCTACCACTTGCTTACCACTATCTTTTAGGAAGTCAAAAACGCCGAAGGTCTGCTTTATCTCCCTCAACTGAAGCCGAATCAGCTTCACCCTTACCGCAAGGAAATACGAGATCAAGGTCTCAAAACTCCTCAAGAATTGGTGATGATGAGTAAGTCTGCCAAGTACTTTAGAAGTGGTTTACAAGCAGTTGCAAAGTACTTACAAAGTATTAGGTCAATAAGGTCTGGTAATCTTCGACGTGCTATTTCAACAAATGCCTTGAATCTTGAACAAAGACGTCAAGAGCTTGAGCTAGAGAATTTTGAATTAGAGCTTCAACAAAAGAGAGCTGATCTTAAGAAGAAAGAGGAGGATATTCACCTGCAACAACTTCAAAATGAGAAGTTGGAACTTGATCTTATGGAGAGGAGGATATGTATACAGGAAGCTCAGCAGCATGAGCTAAGTAGTTTATAACTAGTTTACAAGTACCTTCCAAGTAGTTGAATTGAAAATTTGTGCGAAAGACCTTTTATATATATCCTGTACGGGAGATGTATTCGATCCTATACAACTATTCTCAATTGGAAAGAGACACCAAAGATACCATTTTAACCCTAATTAGTGATTCGTAATGGAGCCCTTGCTTACTAAATGCTTAAGAAGTAATAATCTTCCCTTTTAGTTTAGAGCACCTCTAGTAATGGCAGTATGGAAGCTAGTTTACATGTCGATGGTAATACATTTGAAAGAGGTAGTACGGGCTGAAACTTTGTAAAGACAGGTTGTACATCACATAACTGCCAAGGCCATTATATAATCAGGTTTGTCCCGCACGACCAAAATTTTGACCTCAGGTCACCTGCAACCACCCACAGAGCGAGCGCAGATTTCCAACCACGGTGAAATACCATTATTTAAACAACAAAATGTCCACCAATTCTGCAGATTCAGCTGTTCAACAAGAAGGCAGAATACTACTTGCTATTCAAGCAATTTAATAAGGTTAATATAAGGATGCCCAAGCTGCTGCAGCTGCATATAATATTAAATATTCAATGTTAAAGCACCGCGTCAAAGGGCGTGCTTCACGCGTTGATTTAAAACCAAATAGCCAAAAATTCACCTCTACAGAAGAATCTATTCTTTAAAATTGGATAATATCTGCAGAGCAACGTGGGCTTCCAATTCAATATCATCATATACAAGAAATGGCTCTTATTCTACTTCAAAATTGTCTTGGACCAACTGCCTACATTGGAAAAAATTAGGCTAGTTGGTAGGTTAGAAAACAACCAGACTTTAAAGCCAAATATATCCGAAAATATGACTATGAACGCGCGAAATGTGAGGATCCAAAGATTCTTAAGGCTTGATTTGCTTTAGTACAAAATACAATTGCAAAATATGGTACCTTAAAGGAAGATATCTATAATTTTGATGAAACTGGGTTCTTAATGGGAATAATCTCTACCTGCAAGGTATGCCTTTGTTTAAAACTTCTAGATTAAGTTACTAACTTCTTAGGTTATTACATCTTAGGTAGAAAGCCGTGCAAAAGCTCTGCAGCCTGGTAATTAAAAATGGGTGACAGTAATTAAGACTATTCAAACAACTGGAAGAGTTCTACCTCTACTTGTTATTCTACCAGGCAAGCAACACCAAGGCGCTTGGTATCTGGATCTACCAGGTAACTGGACTATTGGAGTTAGTGATAATGGATGGACCAACAACAAACTAGGAGAATTATGGCTTGAAGCAAGTCTTTGATTGACATACTAAGTCTTCTACCCTGGGTATATACCGGCTTCTAATTCTAGATGGGCATGGAAGTCATGCAACTGTAGCATTTGACTATTACTGTACACAGAATCAGATTATACCTCTTTATCTACCACCTCACGCCTCCCATCTACTTCAACCTCTTGATGTGGCTTGCTTTGGGCCACTAAAAAAGGTATATGGCCAGCAAGTTCAAGACCTTATGCGAAATGGAATCAACCATGTGGATAAGAGTAATTTCTTGCAGATTTATAGGCAGATACAGCCTTAAGTCTTCTTAACAGGTAATATAGGCAGTAGCTTCTCTGCAAGCGGCCTGGTCCTATACAACCCTCATTGTGTGCTGGAGGGTCTTTTAATCTATTTTACACCAACACCAGCACGCAGTTCTTATAGCCAAAAATCATCCAGTTGGACTGCAGAAACATCCAAGACTGCTTGAGATTTACAAAAACAATCTGCCTTAATACAACAACTCTGGAGACAGCCTTTAACAACCCCACCTAGTCCCATAACTCGTACAGTTAATCAGGTTGTCAAAGGCTGTCAGCTGGCGATGGGCAATGCCTTACTTCTAGAACATGAAGTTAAGCAACTGTCAAGGTGCTGGCTCAGGAATATATTCAGAACAGGATAACGGAGTAGATACAACAGGCGGGCTACAGGGTCAGGCTATCAAACAGATGCATAGACGAGACAAGACGTAGCTCGAGGTTCCGATTTGGGTTGAAGCCGAAGCCCGAGAAGTAGACTTGCTAAACCCAACCCACGAAACCCGCCCCGACCCGCCCCGACCCGCCAAGAAATGAGTTGGGTTAGACCTTCTAATTATCCATTGGGTTTTGGATATTTTTGGCTGCCCCAAAGCCCGGCGGAGCAACCCGCTGGGTTGCCAAGATATCTGAATAGGTGTATTACTGTATTTAGATTACATTTTCTTACTTAGATAGTTTATAATACAGTATTGAAATATAGTATTTTATTAACTATGTAGATCACTGCTTACTAAAGTAATGATATGCATAACTGGGTTATTTTGGATTATTTGGGTTGGGTTCGAATTATTTGCTAAACCCATGGGCGGTTTACTGTTCAGGTAACCCACCCCAAAAACCGCGTGGGCGGATCAGCTAGGCCTGAAAACCCGCCCCAACCCGTGGTTTAACAAGTCTAGATGGCGCATTTATATACTTTATATAGGAGTCAAAACTACCTAATAGGTTCTAGTATTAATTAGCAAGCTGTTAACAAGTACTTAACAGGTAATTAAGGTACTGGAATAGAAGACTGAGCTAGTTGTAGTTGGCAAGAATCTTGAAATTTATAGCAGGAATATTAGTATTTAAAGAGATTCTTTGCTGTACAGTAAAACCTATTAAAAGATAGTTAGAAACAGTTAACAATTAATTGCTAAGTACTTTATACCTATACACAGCATCTTTAGTTGCATCTTTCTTGATTTCACTAATTCTGTGTTGAATGTCTTGTAAAGTAGTCTATAAATTATCTGTAAGGCAAGTATAATATATATTCTTAAGCTGTATACTTGCATGCTTACAGATCTTGACTCCAGAACACTAATATGATAAGCTAAGGTAAGATATTCCAAGAAATAAGGACTGGCTGCAAGGTCTATTGCAATACTTTTGTCAAGTATAATATTGAATCTATCAAGTAGTTAGTAATCACTTGGTAAGCACCCAACAGCCACGTGACAAGTACTTACGCTGTTGACCATGTCCTCGACAGTTTCCCTCCGCTGATTAGGGGGCACGTTTATAACATAGCCATATCCATTTGGGTCAGTTAATGGATATTCAGGAAGATCATTACTATATTCCAACTTCAAGACCTTCAATGGGTTCCTCGAAGCGTCGGTAAGTGGAATCAGAATATTTTCATCCTTCTAATCAGTTAGCAAGCGCTTGACAATTAGTTATAAGTATTTTTATTAACATACACTGTATATTTGATCGCTCAATTCGCTTTCAATTGATTGGAAGAGATCATCTTGTAAGAAAAAGCTGGGATCCTCGAGATCCATTATAAACAATTGCCAAGCAGCTGTCAAGTACTTTGCGTACTGTCTGTCAAGATAAGGAGGGAAAAGAAGCCGAAAATCAAGAGTGAAATTCAAGGAATTTACAGTTATTTAAATATTTTACATACTAGAGGTAAAGCCAAATTCCACCCGGTCAGCTGACCGGCAGGTGGCGGGACCCGCTTTCAATGTCGATGCCACCTACCCTCTCCCCCCTTCCGCAGAAACTGGGGTTGACCTCGCTTAGTCATCACCTAGTAAGCAGTTACCTTAGATAGTTAGTTGGCCGTACCGGCCACCCAATAGGACAACCATCCATCGCTTCCCACATATAGGGACTAGTTCAATCTGACAACATGTTACAATGAAGATTTCACCACGTACGTACCCATCACATGTGCCTGACTAGCGGCTCGAAAGCCCACAGCCTCTTATGAACACGAGATCGACCTGTGTTGGCCCTTCTCTCAGTCTCTTATTGATCCTTCTTTACCTCGGTTGAGGTCTCTCATAAAGTACCTAGCTATCACTAGGGACCTAGCTCCAACAAACTTCTTCTGCTATCATCCGCCACCTTCCAACCAACAACTAACCAAACAGACTATGTTGCGCGCCTGGGTATTAGCATGGATTCTGCCCCTCATCAACAGCCCACACTGGCCTTGACAGAGCCAGAACAAGCCCCCCGCTTGACAGTCTCGTTAAACGGGTGGAAGAAGCTCTCCGCCAAGGTAGCCAATTGGCCAAGTAACGCGATCGCAATCACCATAAAACGCGAGCCGGATGGCTCGGATAGACCATGCGTGTTCAGATGGAACCCAGCAAGTGCACCTCTCATCCTCCGCCTTCTTTCCAACAATGGAGAGATGCAGGAAGCGCCAGTGACTGCGCCTACGCCGCAGGGTCCAACCCTTGAACACGACTCCCCGCTCGGTCCTTTTTCCGCAAACAGCAAGGACACAATCGAGCTATGGCCGGCGGCCGAGACAGCAATCTACACAACTCTCCCGGAACGTTACGGACCGCTGCTGGATGTGGGTGGTCTGTACGAGGTGGTATTGGCGTGGGGGGGATGCGATATCGCACACTGGGCTTGGGGCACAATGTTAGATCACCTGGTGCAGGGCCAGGATCTGTTCGCGCTGGAGCCTCCAGTTACGAGGATTCCACTGACACTAACGGTATCGCCCGGTGCGCGCTTTTCGTTCACAGCCCTCACCCCCCACTGGCGGCCGGAGCTGGCACACCAGAACAAAACCCCAAGGCCGCCTTTGATTGATCCCTCTGCTAGGCTGTGAGTTGGGTTACCCTACTCTATCGATCTCGGTCTTATTGTTGCTTAGAAATCTAATTTCCCATGTAGTTCGGGCGCCCCGGTGTTAACAATTACACTCTCCGTGGGCGATGGCAAAATCACCGGTCGCGAGTGGGACGTCGAACTGAAATTAATGACCAAAGTCACCTATCACGGCGTGCTGGGCAACCCAACCCCCAGTCCGATAATCTTCTTCGCGAACGCCACAATAATATACGAGTCGCATTTCCTGCTAGACCGACGCCGCGGCGAGGCTTCCTGGGAGCGCTGCCAGCCTGTCTTCCCCTGCGGAGTCGGTGTGTACCCAATCGATGTTCCGCGGGGATTCACCCACGCCCATCCAAGCTCGTTTGTGAGTCTTCACCCTGGTGAGAGTTGGGAGGCAACAATGGAGGCTTGCGATGGAGACCCCTGGGAGTTCCCGCCGGATGTAGCAATCGGTGATATCTTCCGTCTTCAGCACAGGGGGTGTGTGGTTGGCTGGTGGAACTGGGGCGGCTCTGAGGATTTGGCTGCCGCCCTTACCTCATTCCCTTCTATCAACGAGACTCTGGTGGCGTATCCCAAGGACATTGGGGGGCGGCCGAAGCTGGTGGTACCTGCTTCCGACGCTATCGAGCTAGTCTACGAGGAGCAGGACTAAACACAAGCCTCTATATAGCAAGTAGAGCATCACAGTATAAACCACAATCAATACACTACCCGCGATCTAAGATAGCAAAGGTTCCGTCTCTCCCTCGCTCCCTTGAACTGAATCCATGCCACCCCGCTCCCGCCGAGCAATCACCCACAGTATCACAAAATGTACATTAGCAAACACCGCATTACCCACAACAGGCCATCCGAACTTAGTATACCAATCCAGCGCAGCATTCTCCACGAAGCGCGGTGCATCTCCATATAGCACACGCCAGATCCATGAGACAGCCACCACTGCAAAAGTGATAATCTGCGCCACAAGGCCCAGTGTACTGAATGCAGTGACAGCTGTACCTCGTTTTATTTTACGGACCTGGATCCTAGCCGAGACGATAGCGAGGATTGTAAGCACGGGGTTCACAATTGCTAGATGGCCTGCGACAAAGAATACGAGGAGCCATTCCCGATCGGAGTGCGCGAGGCCATTGAACCCGGCGATGATATCATAAACTTGTGGGATTAAGGAGATCAGCAGGAAGGCGATGTAGATGGATACCACGGGGCGTTTCGCGGGCCGGCCATCGGAAGGTAGATAGGTGAGCGTGAGGACGAATCTGGAATACAACATCAGTGCGCGCTATTTAGCAAGGCAAGCCAAATATTCTTTGCGATGGTAGGTTGGATTTAGATAGACCTACACCAGGGAGAATAGTAGCCAAACCACAAACACATGGGTGAGGTTGAGAAGGTCCGCTATGCTTGGCGGGTTATGGACGACGACACCACCGCCGGAGGTATCATTGACACAGAGCGCAAGGTATATCGTGAAGTGATTCGTCGCGAGAAGCAGGTTTGATAGGACGTAGTAGGGCGATATGCCGGAGCTGTCACTCGAAGCGATCAGCTTGTGCAGTTGCGGGAGGAAAGAGAGGGTTGTGAGGACGATGAGAATGCTTTTACAACAGAGTGTATTAGTTTATGATCCGTAAATTGAGGGGGAGGAAATGGTGATTTGGAGGCTGGTACATTCTGGCCCACGAGGGGAGCTCAGGAGGGGCCATCAGTGGGTATATCACGATGGGAAGAATCGAGTTGGATGGCGGAGAAAGAGAAGGGCAAAGCTGCCTTAATAATACCAGGAGTCTAAGGCCCTGAACGTGTGACCATTTCCATGTCCATTAGTCAACTCGGCAGCTACTAACTAACTACAAGTACTAAGTAGTTGCTAGCGGCTCCCGCCTAGGTTGCGGTAGCCATTCCGAGCACGAGGGGTTACCTCTCGTAGTCCAGTCCATATAAATTTTACCAGATGGTCCTAAGTCATCAAGGGTACCCTGTTGCACATTATGACGCGCACGCTGAGAGCGCGGGTAGTCATTAGCCGCTCCGGGTTGCCGTGCGAAGCCATCGTGGTATCGAATGCTCCTAACGAGCCAGTGGACCGTGACGGAGTTGGCAAGAGATGGGGTCACAGTTGCGCCCTTAAGGGCGGCGACTAGACTTGTTAAACTACGGGTTGGGGCGGGTTTTCAGGCCTAGCTGATCCGCCTACGCGGGTTTTGGGGTGGGTTACCTTCATAGTAAACTGCCTATGGGTTTAGCAAATAATTCTAACCTAACCTAAATAACCTAAAATAACCCAAAATAACTTAGTTATGCATATCATTACTCTAATAAGCAGTGATCTACATAGTTAATAAAATACTGTATTTAAATACTGTATTTAAATACTGTATTATAACATCTAAGTAAGAAAATATAATCTAAATACAGTAATATACCTATTCAGATATCTTGGCAACCCAGCGGGTTGCTCCGCCGGGCTTTGGGGCAGCCAAAAATATCCAAACCCAATGGATAATTAGAAGGTCTAACCCAACCCATTTCTTGGCGGGTCGGGGCGGGTTGGATCGGGTTTCGTGGGTTGGGTTTAACAAGTCTAGGTGCAGGTTAGTTATCTAGAACCCGCAAACCCACGCGGGTTGGTTTCTAACCCTGCGGGTTGTACCCAACCCGCACCGAGTGCACCCCTACTTTTAGATGGTTGGCGAAACTCAAGAACTATGGGGAAGGTTTCCTGCTATTATATTTCATACAAGTAGGTCCTGAAAAAACAGGGAAGCTCTATAGAGAAATCTCTGCCCTTGTTAACAACCTATTCAGCAAGGAAGCCTACAGAGACTGGCTTGCAGAAGTATATATAGCCAGGCGCCATCAGGAGTACTGTTTCTTTCCAGAGGAATCCATCCAGGTACTTGCCCACTTTTGGCTTGACATGACAGACCACTTACTTGTGAACAGCCGGGCAGAGATGTCCCTTCAATGGCTCCTCCTGGAAACAAAGCAACTTTTTGAAGAAAATACTTGTACCTTGAGCATAGCTAGCACAACAGGCCCTTTCACAATTCTCTTCTCCTATATAATAGCAGACTAGTGTCGACACTGGTTAGGCTCACCTGAGATAAAAGCTGATAACAGATTCCCTTTAATCTTTCTGCCTCTGTTAATATTCTACAGCAACATGGTGGCATACTACACCTCTAAAAATACCAACTTTCCAGAAATCCTGCCCTTGGATATGCAACTGTATCATAGCCAAGCTCGCAATATCTTCATTGCTGCCAGAATTCATAACTTTCAGCAGACGCCGCTCTGGCATGTTAGAGTCGCCCAAGTACTGCTGTTAAACAGTCATCCACAAGAGGCTCAGTGTAAGACGTGGTCTAACGTCGGGGTTCTCTAGCTACAACGAAGCGATGACTATCAACAATAATTATCCAATGGAGGGAGCTTAATTGGTACTGAAGAATATTGAAAGGATTGCTTGGAGATCTCTATGTACATGGCATCAGGAGGCCCTTCATATAACCTCCAGTGTGGTTAGTTCGGCATCTCCAAGCAATACCATTACAGTGACGCATTGGTGATTGCGTATACCACCGCATCCCACTGCAACAATATATGGGTTGATCCCAGTACGGCTCGTCCCTTGAATTCCTACTGGCGGACCGGTACGGCTCTGGCGATCCCTCATATTCCTACTGGCGGACCGGTACGGCTCTGGCGATCCCTCATATTCCTACTGGCGGACCGGTACGGCTCTGGCGATCCCTCATATTCCTACTGGCGGATAGGCACCGGTAAGGCGCCCGTCCGCGTTACGTGGGAATTGAGGGATAGGGGTCACGTGTCACAGGGCCAGGTCGTCGCCAGCTGGCTCCGGCGTCGGCCCGTGACACAGGATCCTATTTACCTTAGCAACAGTCCATGGCCTCAAAGCTCACCTTCTTGACGCTACAAATGCCTATGTTGGATCGAAACTCGACAAGCAGATCTTTATAGAGATCCCGGAGGGAGTTGATCCTAAATCACATGATCTGAATAATGTATATGAGATCCTACAATCCTTGTACAGACTTTGATAATCTGTATACCTTTGGAACCAGAAGGTTAAGAAGTTTGTTATATTAATTGGGTTTCGACAAAGCACTGCAGACCCTAGAGTTTTTATTAATAACTGAGGAGCCATTATAGCTCTTTATATGGACAATATCTTGATTTTTGGCAAAGATAATAAGGACATCAAGTCCACCAAAGATCAGCTGAAGAGCTTCCATCCTATAAAGGACCTAGGGCTGGCATAAAAGGTATTAGGGATCTGGATTATATAGACAAAGAACTCTATCTGACTGGACCAGGAGCTCTATGCCCAATCTATCCTAGAAGAGTTTGGAATGACTAAATCAACATCTCGAGATACACCGCTCGATCCTAGTACCAATCTGGATGATTAATTATCTAGGAAGCTACCTCGAGACCTGCATGACAAGTTTAGGAAGATTATTAGACAGCTTACCTACCTAGCTGGCAGAACTAGGCCAGACATCCAGTTCTCTATAAACTGACTAAGCCAATACCTTGCAGATCCCCAAGAGGTCCATCTCAGAGCTTCAAGACATCTCCTTTGCCATATCAAAGGCACTATTATATACAGAATAACCTACAGTGCAAAGGGGAGTACAGATACTAAGACCCTGATAGGATATTCAGATTTATTATATAGGAATGCCACAAAGCAGAGATCGACCAGTGTGTATGTCTTTATGCTGGCTAATAGACCAGTTAGTTGTTATAGTAGGAAGCAACCTATTACTGCTATATCAACAACTAAAGCAGAATATATTGCAGCTGCAGAGGCAGCAAAGCAGGCTATCTAGATCAGACACTTTCTAGCAGCTATATCAAAGCATCCTAAGCAGCCAACCCAACTGGGAATTAACAACCAAGGTACTTTGATGCTATTATCCAACCTAGTTAATCATCTACACAGCAAGTATATCTGAGTATAATATCATGCTATCCAGGACTTTATCAAGCATGGAGATATCAAGCCAATCTATATCCCTACCTCAGAAATGGTGGCAGATGGTCTAACAAAGGCAATAAAAGCTGATAACTTCAAGAGAGCACTTTAATTACTGCAGCTGAAGTCAAAATAAGGTTCTATAATATAATATCAAGATCCTCAGATTAATAAGATAAAGGCGTTCAACACCCCTTCATTATTTCTGTTTTATTTCCTTTTTCGGAAGCTTGTATAGCTTCATTCCATTCATTTCGGGGTATTGAACGAAGGGGAGTGATACGGAAATATAAGGCCATGTGATCTCCGGTAGATTGACCGGACATCGCCTGTTTCTAGAAGGTTCCCACCCTCTGTATATATATAGTGGGGGAGAGAGGAATACACAAAAAAAAGGCAATGAAGGAATCTATCGTCAACAAGATAGGTGTCAATCGTCATATGGTATCCGATCCTTAGTAGGCTACGTTGGTGTAGTTGATGCAGTTTCCTCCTGCCCTTTCCCCTTTGAGCATATCACACAACAAAAGGGATTGCTGTCATGAAGAAGTCTTACAGGTGGCTCACCGCCTTCAAGACAACGTAGGCCTTGGCCGAGTTACAAAGGTCTAAGGTTCTTGTATGGGCATGGACCATAACAGTATCCCAATTCGGGAGCGTGGCTCGCAGGATGACGGCCCGACCCATGAGCCAGACGATCGGCCGTTGCGCGGAATAGTGAAATATATCATTAATAGTAGCTTCAGAGAACAATCCAGCAATCAGTCCTACTTCATGATTTGGTCGAACATTGCATTATCGCATGAAGTACATAAATGTCAGAGCTGCTATCCTGAGATCTTGCATCGATAGAGGCAGCAAGTAGAGTAGCTACTTAACATCTATTCCCACCAAGATGCACCCATCAATACGGTACCGGATCGGTGCAGCGCTGAGACCTAGGGTAAGCTTGTCTCAGGCCGCCATGAAAAACTCCCAGGTTGCATCCGGAGCAAGCGAGCTTCCAACACCAAGCGGCGCCCCATCATGCCCGCCATCATATGCAATAAACGAAACCGGGTGAGAGCAGCCACTGAAGTCCGTTCGAACGGACCCGCCACTGCCAGACGCAGGCTGACCGATATCCGTGGGCTGGCAACCATTATTCGACACAAAGGTATTTGCAAGCGTCACACCTCCGTCAAGCGGAAGAACAGGATCATTGATTCCGTGGATCCCCAAATATGCAATGGGGTCGTTGCCCCCGTCACATCCGCTGATCAAGCCACCGCTCAGTACGCTCACGGCTCTGAACTCAGCAGCCCGCGCGCAAGCGAGGGCATAGCTCATACCTCCGCCCCAGGAGAACCCTGTCGCGAAGCGAGAGGCCTGGTCCACGCAGAGATCGTCTTCAACCTGCTCCATGATGGCGTCGATGAAGGCCACGTCCTCGCCGTTGGTGTTGGCCCAGCCAGCATTCAGACCGTTGGGGGCTACAAAGATCGCGCTCCCTTGCGCGCGGGCCTCGAGGCCGTACCATGGCTGGATGCTGTCGCCGTTCACGACATTGTACATGTTCCCGCCGCGCCAGTGAAGGCCGAAGATGAGATGATGTGGCTTGCTTGGGTCGTAGCCATCGGGAATTTTGAGAACGTACTCGCGGCCGTTTATTTGGTTGACGCCATTGGTGAGGGTCGGCTGTTTACCGCAGCCTGGCGAATTGGCGCCATGGACGGGGGTGAAGGCGCCGAAGGCCAGAAGAGTAGGGAGGAGGACGGCTCGAAGCATTGTCACTGAAATGATACCGCGGATGATTCCAGAGTTCTTGTTTAAGGTAAAATGTCAAGGCACTGGTAAGTTGAGAAGTATCAGCAGTCCCATGGCAGATATTGTGCATTTATATTGCGGTCAAGAGTTAACCGCCAGGATTCCCGCGCAGATCATTGCTAGGTTAGCAACGGAGCCCTGCATGGAGGGTCTGATTGACGAGACGCCCTCCATATGTACGATCTTCATCATTTTTCCAGTGCAGGTTTGCAGGGCTGCAGATCTTGCCGGCAAAGCTCATTTGGGATTTTAGCCTGCTTC
This sequence comes from Aspergillus nidulans FGSC A4, assembly GCF_000011425.1. Classification (NCBI taxonomy): domain Eukaryota; kingdom Fungi; phylum Ascomycota; class Eurotiomycetes; order Eurotiales; family Aspergillaceae; genus Aspergillus; species Aspergillus nidulans. Next base: position 3,065,038 of record NC_066261.1, on the reverse strand, counting down.
ACGTCTAGTATGTGGTGGCACTACATAGGAACCGCGGCAATGTCCAAAGCTGCCGCAGAGTGAAACAGGTCTACATTACGAAAAGACAAGATTTGGCCCGTTTCAACGCATGGTCTGGTGTTGTCAGGTCTCCACAAAGAGTATCTCCCCACGATGTGCAGCCGTCTTGGACAACGTGTAGAAGCCGGGTGAAAGAGGAGGAACCAAAATAGGCTATTTACATTCTCTCGGCCAACACGCTCTGCATCAATTGCTCCGACCTGATAGGTGGTGAGTTTTTTGACTTTGCCAGGACCTTCCAGAGCTGCGATTTGCATGGGTGGCAAGTCGACTTGACGTTTCAGAATATAACTCAGAGGAGTGCCAAGATGCCATCGGCTATGGGAGCATCAGTTGAACTGCCGAACACGAACATTAGACCCCTGTCGTCGATGCAAAATCCGTCTTGTTTCAGGTTCGGCCGTCGACAAGACCTCAGAGTACTCTTTGTGGGGCCTCTCCATAGGCTTGTCTATTGGCCTGTCGGTGGGCGTCGATGGGGCCAGTCTGTCCGGGCAAGGACTAGTAAGGGTCTTGGAATCTAGCTATTTCAGGGGGTGGGTACTGTAGGGCTCAGGCTACCCCGCAGCACCTCATTTCAACTGTTGAGTAGTGCCAGTTCAATATTTATGCTCGGGCTTTGCTATTAGAGCCAGTTATGTAGCGTATCCTGCGTTTACGGCACCTGAAGCAGGTATTCAGCACATACTGCAAGCTATCACGCCAAGGGCACGGCGAGCTGACAGTTCCCGGGTTGGATAGCGCCAACCGCACAGTCTTTTCGCTCTGCGGAACCAGGCTGCCTGGTGCCAAACTCTTCGGGCTAGTGGCCGTTCGACAGGAACTCTCCGAGCTTGACGTCGACCGTCACGCCAGAGTGAGACATGGTGGATATGGGGCGTGTATTGATGGTCTCGGCATGTTTTGATTATATAGACCGCCTGTTACGAGCCTTGTCTTACCCCCCTATCCTAAGCACCGTGCTTAAGATGAGCCTATATGTACGTATCTCATTGTCTGTTGCTGTACGATTCTGGGAGGCTTGATATGGTTGGTTATGTAGAAAAATTAGTCAGCCAGGATCCGACCCCAAACAAATACATGCGCTCCAACACCTGGCCCGCGAAGTACGACCCCACTGAATGTGTTGACACCTACGACATGAATCACCAACATGCCCGACTTCCGATGCAACAAGGGCTCATTCAACTTCGCCCACAGTAAGGAACGGCGGAAGTCGGGCCTAGCTCTAAGCTTGCAATAAAAGTTGGTGTGGCTTCTATCTTGCAGCACCCTAGCCCTTGCATGGTATATTGCCAAAGGCGCCTAGTACAGGTAACCAGTATAATGGCGGCGGGGACTGGTTCAAGATCCGCAAGGATGGGTTCTACGAATATTAGCAAGGACATCAAGACTGATGCCTGGTATACCTGGGATAAGGACCACCTTAAGCTCACAACTTGCAGACCTATTAGGTAGAAAGTATCTTATCCAATCATAGTACATAGGTATGCCGTAATATCAAGAGAGAAGCACGAAAACCAACAAGCATCCATTATATGATGTTCAAAGAGTAAGAGTTCTGCTACAAGTAAGTTACTCTCACACTTGTTTTTAATCCACATTAAATAAGGATACTAATAGGGTTCCAGATTCCCTCAGGTAAAGGTCACTGACGGTGGCAATGGAACTCCGCATGATACTATCAAGCTATAAGGTTGTTATAAAGATGACTCCTTGTCCAATTCCAATATCTGGGATGGCGTGAAGTGTCACAGGCTATGGCCTGCATCTTGGTTGTCGGCCATGCCCTCAACCTGGTTCTAAATAAGGTTTCTGAAACATCAGTGTACAGCTTCGGAAATTGCGGCCTCGAAGCTTAGGAAAGGAGATCCGTCCTCATAACTTTGGAAAAGGGATCCGTCGGCATACAGGTCCGGGAAGTCAGAAAGGTTGATAAAGGGAGGAGGAAGATATCTGCGCTTCTATCTTTTGTTTCTTTCTCTAAGCTTGTGATACTCGTTTATACAGGACAGCCAGTTGAAAATAATACTGCCTACGCCCGTTACATGAAGGACTTTTTGATGCATGGCCCAGCTGTCTGGACTGGGAGCTCAGCATCTAGCTCTGCCACTAATTAGTGGAAGGCAGATTATATGACAGCAAGCCAATCAGAACATTTAAACAACTACTCTGGCGTTCGTGATCAGAATCGTAAGCATGGAGAAGAGAATTATCTATATGAAAAAATCAATTGTGAGGATGTCTTCGCAAAACGAACCTTAACTTGATTTGGTAGATGGTCGGGATAGCATAAGTCATTTCATCGTGTACACTGGTGTACACGATGAAGCTGGCTAATTGCGCGACGCTCATCCCAGGCACAGGTGCCAACAGTGAGCTATATAATCTATGCTGGCTCGTGATCACAGCACGTAGGGCCATGACAGATGACTCCAATGCCTGTTCATACTACAAGGATTTCCACACTTGCAATCTGTTACGGATCATGCTGGGATTCGATATCGAGGGTTGGGAGCCTTAGGCAGACAGCGATGGAAGCTTGGTTACGATCGAGAGCTACGGACCTTCGCTTCGTTCTCGAAGACATCCCACAATTGACCTCTTCATGTACATAATTCTCTTCTCTATGCTTAGGATACCGAATATAAGCACCAGGATGGTCGTTTAGATATTCTGATTGGCTTGCCGTTTCAAAATATAGGAACTAATATAGCTCTTGCCCCCTAGTGGTGGGGGTTATTCCAAAAACTGCCACTCTAGCGTCTTGTCACGGGCTAGCTAGCTACATAGGTGCAATTCGAGCAGATTAGACCATGAGGTCTGATCACAGTAACCTTTCTGTTTTAGTGGGAGTATGCTTGCCCGGACATGTGCTCTTACACAACGGCCATGTATCCGCACAAGCGGCACGCTTGGGTTTCTTGGCATGGCTTCCTACAGGTCACAGCTTAGGGGCCATTCCAGTCAGTTTTTGCTTTGGTCAGTTTCAAGACAGTTCCCCAGGGTCCGACGGAGCCATCTAGGGCATCGATTGCTGCCTGAGCTTGTGAGGCACTGGCGAAATCGACATAGGCGTAGTGGGGAGCAGTCGGTGCAGCTCTCCCTTGGTAATGCGGACAAATCGTTTTGCTTATTGCTTGTCTGTCAAGCAAGTAATGTGGTCAGTAATACTTTGACAAGCGCATAGGAAACTACTCACATGTCAAAGTTTTGGAAGAACTCGGCTAGTTTCTCGTTCATGTGAGCCTGAGACGACGGCTTAGGCAGACCTTGGACAATCAAGCGGCATTCCCTCGCAGCATAGCCCTTGAAATGCTGGGCTGCATCATTCCTCTGCCACCGATCAAACACATATCCCGAATTCTGGCCACTGCCTTTGCGTTGTTCCTTTGGAATGCATGGTTTCACCTTGACCGGCCGGCCGAGGAATTCGCGGCCATTCAGTTCGCCCACTGCCCGGTCCGCTTTGTCCTTTGTATCGAAGTCAATGAAGCAATACGAAGGGTTTCTGCCGCTGAAAGGATCAATAGAGATGTCAATTGCTGTACTAGAACAGGTTTTGTGTTAGCAGGTGCTGCAAGTGAGCAAAAGAGGTCTTGGGGCACACACAACTTATACCCTTCTTCCTCCAGGAATGCAGCAATCTCGTGTTTTTTTGCAGCATAGAGCAGATTCCCAAGGTAGATACGTCGACCCTCGGCTATCGCTGATGAGTCATTAATTGATCGTTGAGTTGTCTTCTGTGGTGGTTGAGCTTCGTGAATTGGTGAGCGGGGTGGAGCAGCGGGGTGATTCAATGGCTCTGCGGTTAAAGTGCGCCAGTTGGAGGAGGCAAATGCGCGGCCGCTCCCTCGTTGCTCTGTCGATAAATGTTGGTGTCAGACGGAAATGCACTGCAAAAGGGAGGAAAAGTACCTCTGCTTGGCCGATGCTGACCGTCTGATGTCATATTTCTTGTGTCTACTGGAATTTGAAAGCGGAGACAGAATGAGAAGAGTACACAGGTCGGTGGACCTAGAAAAAGGTGAGGTTGACGCCCCACCTGTCTTGGCAGCACCTACGGCAGACCATTACGACAAAACTGCAACAACCAAAATTCTATGTAGGGTTGTCTGTTAAGGGACGTATTTAGATGGATCTTCCTATCTAGACGTGCCGTACGTACAGGAAGGAATCGCTAAAGAAGAAAGGAGAAAGAAGGATTGTTGTTGTGAGGAAGTCTTGTAGGTGGCTCACCGCCTTCAGGACAGCGCAGGCCTTGGCCGAGTCACTAAGGTCTAAGGTCCTTGTATAGGCAAAGGACCCATAACATTGTCAACCCGCACCGCAACCTGCAGCAGGCCACTGCACTGCACTGCACTGCAGCAGTGTGGTAAGGGTTGCAAAATTGGCAGTTCACGCGGGTTGCGTGTTCTAATAGGCGAACGCGTGCGGGTTTGCGGGCCACCGTGCTGGTAAAAAATACATAAAAATACATAAAAATACATAAAAATTCATCAGAATTCACAGAATTCCATGAAATATCATAAAGATGTATAATATTGTAAAAATTGATTATGTATTTTTATGTATTTTTTACCAGCACAGTGGCCCGCAGATCTAGTAGTGCAGGTTGCGGTGCAGTGCAGGTTAGTTAATCTAGAACCCGCAAACCCGCGCGGGCAGATTTCTAACCCAGCGGGTTGTTCCCAACCCGCAACGAGTGCACCCCTAATATTTGATTTATTTTACGGTATTTTACTCCTCTCTGAAAAAAAGGCTGGAAAAGGACTTATAGGAACGCCCTTTAAAATTAGGATCCTTTATCAGGTAGTACTGAGGTCCAAGTAGGATTCGATATCAGCAGTGGTACTTACCGATCACCAAGGGCTTATACAGAAGTCTTTGGCGTTGCCATAACTGAAAGTATATAACTTCCAGCTGCCATCCTGGCTAGATTCTTCATTACTCTATGTATTCATACCGTCGTTGATGGTTAGATTTAAAGAGCAAGACCACTATCTTTTCAGATTCCTAGTGGTTGAATTCGAGTAAGAACGCCTATCGGTGATGCCGATGCATCTACATAGCCGACTATCCTGTGGCACGCCTGCTTTCATTTATATGAGAAGAGCAGAAGGCTAACTAGAGTAGACATATATAATTGCCAGATAGACTAACTATATGGTATAGTAATCAATGGGTACCGGGTGCCTGCTTATCCAATAGTTCCTTTAGGATGACTGGTGGATAAGCATTTTCCGTGTAGAGAAAGGGCCATCATGAGAAGTTCAGTTCTGTTGCGTGTGGTTAGCGTATATTAGTGTTTCCTATACTGCTGATAAGTACCGTTCTTTCAGTAGCATCATTAATCCCTGAACCAGCAACCCCTTGATGATTTGCGGCGCAAGGCCCTTATAGAGCCGTAACAGTCCTTCATTCCTTATAATATAAGCTAGAATCTCGGTGAATCCGGTGAAAGACTTTCCCTTTCGACTCTCAGGTGCCTCGGACTGGAGCATAGTTTTGGCGACTATGAGAGGGTGGGTGACGACCGTGGCCAACAACTTGGAGCAGGCCCCGAGTACTGGTGGATGTAAGTCAGTATAAATATCAACATTAGCTGAAAAGAACTTACAAAATGTGTCAAGCGCTCCAAGTTCCCTCGCCTTCTTCAACCTTCCCCTCAGCCACTGATAGAAGCCATATGTAATCATGGGATTGACGACCAGGATGAGGTTAACTTTGAACCCCCTCCACAACCCAGTCCATCCATCCTCGCTCTGCACTATATCCTTCATTGTCTCCCACAGGGGGAGCTTCTCAGAGTAATAATTGCGAGTCTGTTGGCGCGTACAAATAACAGCAATCGGATTCGTGCATAGTTGAGCCATAGCTCCACCTACCGCATTAAGGCCCAATTCCTTGACGATGCTACTTGAGTCGGAAAGCCCGAACGACTGGAGGGTGGACTGATGCACGTTGCGCGCGGTTGCTGTCCAGTAGAAATATGTAAAGTTCATGAATGCCGTGCTTGTAATAGAGCTCCCGAGTCCACTGTATAAACCGGCGATGCCCTCCTCTTGGACAATCTGAAAGATTGCGTCCAGCGCGTTGTTGTATAGGGCACCATTGTTGCCATCTGGATCAGCCTTGGCGTCATTATCTGAAATATGCCTTTGTTGTTTCTGGACTTGCACTTGTAGCCGGGTTTTGACTCTGCTCCGACTGACTGTTAGCATCCCACAGTTTTCTTCTGGAAGAACTGCTTACAATTCCAACGGGTATACAAGGGTATTTGCAAGAACAGCTGCCGTAGTGCCCGACACAACGCTATTCCACGGCGACAATTTCTGTTGGCTCATAGTGCTTTAGCCACTTAAGTAGATTAGATTGATCGGAAAATTGGCATCCTGTAGTGCATGTGGTGCATGTCTCTGTCCCTATGACTGCAACGCCAGCGGTCCGCACAGAAACTCGGTCCGAGCAGCGGTCCGCATTGGCCGCCTTAGTCCCTACACAGTATGACCATTCTGGCACGTTTACCCAGCTCTTAGTAGTAGCGCTTGGGGCCTGATTCTACCGAGCAACCTGAAGGAAACGGTACTACATATTTAGTCCACTTGGACATCCGCCACTGTGTCTTTAGCTCTTCATCGACTTAAAATTCACTCTCAGCCGGCTTTAATGAGCCATTCAAGGCTATTGTTTCTAACATAGTTCTAAGCACCTAGTTTTGAACCAAGCATTCAAAGGCTAGTGCTGTTTACGACTCCTGGGCTGGAATATGGCCGGAAAGGCTTGAGCAGTCTCCTCTTCGTAAACATAGTCAGCTGCGGAACAGGATGCACTTAGTTACCTCTTCCAATACAGCTGCGGAGATTCAGTCTTCGAATATTTTCGTATGTTTCTCCTATTTCTTGACCCCTGACAGAGAATCTCACTCCACCCATTGCAAATAAAATGACATCACGAGCCGTGGCAGCCATCACGTACACCGGGCTTTCTTATTCAGCTTTGACATACTTAAAATGACTTTTACGTACCGTTGAGTATCCGTTTCTTCAGCCTCTCCTGCCTGGGCGATATACGCTCATCAAAAGCATTCCCTGCACCTCTGACACACTAGGCATGACTGATGGCTACCAAGCGAGGATTCGGAGCATATCAGAGGATGGCTGTTGCTCCCCATGAGTTCTTCAAGCCCGCATGACAAGTCGGACCTACAATACAACATGGTTCTGCTCGGCAAACAGACTCAAGGTGTCACAGGCTATGGCCTGGATTTTGGTTGTCGGCCATGCCCTCAACCCAGTTCTAATTAAGGTTTCTGCAACATCTATATACGGCCTCGGAATTGCGGCCTCGAAGCTTAGGAAAGGATATCCGTCCTCCTAACTTCGGGAAAGGAGTCCGTCGGCTTACAGGTCCGGGAAGTCAGAAAGGTTGATAAAGGGAGGAGGAAGATATCTGCGCTTCTATCTTTTGTTTCTTTTCTCTAAGCTTGTGATACTCGTGAATACAGGACAGCCAGTGGAAAACAGTACTGCCTACGCCCGTTACACAAGGTCCGCAGAAGGTCATCGTAGATCCACGGTACGAAAAAGAACATATGATTCTATCTTAACAATCAGGACAGGCCGTAAATATCACGTTAGGGGACTGCCTGACATCTGAAATTTTTGCGTTTGCAGGAGGCCTACCTGGGATCGATGCAGTGAACTGCTATCCGCTCAAAAGAGACGACTACTGATTACCAAACACCGGTCCCCCTGCCCAGCACTCAGCGTTGCTCCTGTCCTATCGATGTTGAGGGATGTTTCGTAACTATCAGATTTGCTGCTTCCAGCCTTTTCGTTTTCATGATCAAGTACAACACTGCCTGATTGCAGCCACTTTAAGCTCCATGTATGGGGTCCTTGGAGGCACACTGGAAGTTCCCTCATGCCCGTGCTCACGGCCATTTACCGCTATTGTATGCCTTTGAATTTAGAACGGTTAGTATGGCCGGTGTCACTGCCTATTAGATCCCCGTTGACCTGTGAGGCTGGGACTTGGGGTCGACGATGCGTTTCAGCGATTCATCAGCGATTTCGCTGCCTGGAAGGGCCAGTTCTTTGAGCCTCTCCTGTGATGACCAATGATCTAAGCAGCCAATGATAGTTTTAGTTTTAGACCTAGGGAAAGAGCTTTAAAAATAGCGACAATACTCCCACGCTTGATGTTCTCGCAAACAAACTCCGTAGGTAGAATGCGATCTCGCGTTCCTTGGAACTGAGGCTTGCGCCAAATTGCATGAACTGCACCACATTTGATGCCAGACCCAGGGCCAGAATTTTACGTTGGGGTCTCCCGCAATTATATGACCTACCTGAATATGTTTAGGATTAAGGTGAACTGTGGAACTCCTTCTCCTGGCTCTACTATGAGGACTGTCAGGCAAGGGCTTCCTCGGAGACTTGGGAATCTATCGCTGCAAGAGGCCGGGTCGGGCGCGAAGCTGCGTCAAGTTATTGAGGAGAGAGAGTTGTACTTAGCATTGAGGCCACCATGGGGTTTGAATTTATACGCAGATGGTTGGGCCGTAGTTGGTGGATTATGGTGGTACCCCAACTACTCTGCCGGTCTGTGTAGAACCGGGTAAATTATCTACGAGTGTAACATCGGACTAACTATGTAATAACTATATCGCAATAATACTTAGATAAGCTGAATAGCGTTGGCAGGCATCGACCGAGCCTTCTCAGCAACATAATCCAGAGTCCTTCGGCATGCGGTCCGATGGTCGGCGTCCACGGACCGACAGCATCGAGCAAAATAGACATATCCTATATAGTTTATAACGAAAACAATAACCTCACACAGTCTACATATACCTTTAGCAAAAGATACGCATTTCTCCACACCATGTCATCATCAAGTCTTCCCTTCGCCGACCCTCTCTGGCTTAACCGGAGGTACAGCCCCTACTACAAGGAGTCCCACCGACGCCTGCAAAAGGAAGCCCGGTCGTATATCGACACCCACATAGCCCCATATTGTGACGAATGGGAAAAGAAGGGTTCCGTTCCTGTAGAAGTATGTACTCAACACACTCTGAAGTCCTTGATAATATGCATTCCTAACGTTGCACAGGTGTACCAGCGCCACGCTGCGCTTGGATATACAGCGGCCACCCCATTTCCCCTAGCCACGGACTATCTGCGTGGCCAGAAGCTCCCTGCGGGAATCAAAGCCGAAGAATGGGACGGCTTCCACGACTTGATTGTCATCGACGAGATTGCGCGATGCGGCTATCTTGGTGTTATCTGGGCACTGGGATGTGGCAATTCAATTGGCGGGCCGCCTGTCATCAACTTTGGGAATGAAGAGCAAAAGAACCGATTCCTGCCCGATATGCTAAGTGGGAAGACACGATTTTGTCTGGGTGTTACAGAGCCGGATGGTTCGTACTCTTATCTACGCATAGTTTTATGCTGTGGGCTAATTGGGACAGCTGGATCCGATGTTGCGGGCATCACCACGACCGCAGAACGCCGCGGTGACAAGTATATCGTGAACGGGGCGAAGAAGTGGATTACCAACGGTATTTTTGCAGATTATTGTACAGCTGCTGTGCGGACAGGAGGCGAGGGTATCGCTGGGGTGTCGGCCCTGGTGATTCCACTCAATGCGTCCGGCGTAACGCGCAGGAAGATTGACAACTCGGGTGTCCTTGCCAGCGGTATGCATGTAGTCTACATGTGCGAGAACTATCCTGAACTGACGCATTCATGAAGGGTCTACGTATATCGAATTTGACGACGTTGAGGTGCCCGTGTCCAACCTTCTCGGCGAAGAAAACAAAGGGTTTCCCATTATCATGAACAGTATGCCCTGCGACTACCCTACCACCAGTTGTCGTGCCTGACATGGATAGACTTTAACCACGAACGTCTCTGGCTTGCTTGTACATCGCTGCGGATGGCTCGCGTCTGTGCGGAAGATGCTTATCGTCACGCCATAACCCGCGAGACGTTCGGTAAGAAGCTTATCGAGAACCAGGTGATCCGGGCCAAGTTCGCAGCAATGGGACGAAGTCTCGACTCAGCATATGCATGGATGGAGCAACTCGTGTACATGGCGGAGACAGCAAAGGCCAATCACACCGACGCGGCAATGGGAGGCCTGTTTGCCAACCTTAAGGTCCTTGCGGGACGGACCCTGGAGATGGTAAATAGGGAAGCCCAACAGGTCCTCGGGGGTCTCGGGTACTCGAAGAACGGCCGGGGGGCTCGAATTGAGCAGATCAGTCGCGATGTTCGGGTTATGGTTGTCGGGGGTGGGAGCGAGGAGATTCTGTCGGAGCTGGCCGTGAACCAGGAAATCAGGGCAATGGGAAAGTTGAGCAAGTTGTAGATATTAGGTCATAATGGGTAACAAATAGAAGAGACTTGCGTGTATCGTGACTACCTGTATACAAACACGTACTGATCCTGCTGTAAGCCATTGCAGAACGACATTGACGGGAAACAGTGGCCCCATCCGACAACCAGAACTCGTTAAGCATATTAAATTGAACGAATGCTAAATATTACTTAACAGTACACAGAGTCTTTCCCTCCTCAACAGCATCACCCTCCTTCCAATTTGTCTCAAACTGACCATCTGCAGAGGCACTGATCGTCACCTCCATCTTCATGCTCTCGATCACCATTACAATGTCTCCTGATTTGACCTGCTCCCCGTTCTTCTTGAGCGTTGACAGCACCTTACACGGCATCGGCGCAGTCACAGTCCTCTGCTCCTGATTGTTCTCACCGCTAGCGGCAGCACGCGTGCTCTCGACAAAGGATAAAGAGGTGTCACGCTTGAACTCCACGGACGCTCCAATCGCTGGAATATGGCAGAACACAGTCTGCGTGCGATTGAGACACCCTGCGAGGGCTTCGAGTCGATTGATAGCCACGGATACGTAGGCGAGGAGCTTCGTTCCATTGATACTGATTTCCAAGGTGCTTGATAGCCATGATTCCTTGAGTGCAGGGTCCCCCTCCGCAGGCTTCCATGACTCAATCTTCACGGCGTACCGTGTGCCTGAGAGATTTACTAGATCATCTCGCAGCACTTTGCTAACTTTCTGGTAGCGTGCACTTGTCCCCGCAGGCTTTTTGACGTCGTTTGAGGTATCAATCTCAGGAATAGCAAGCAGGTGTGCTTCTTGAGTGGCGGATGGCCCGGTGTTATCCGGGGTCCAGACGCACATGAGTGGTGTCGTCGGGTCTGTCTCCGGTAGAGAGTACGGCCAGTCGACCATGGTAACGACATCATACTGCAGATTGACCGGGTCATGGTGCTGATTTCGGAAGCGCCGCCGCACATTCTGAAAAGGACGCTTTTGAGACGCAGATAAGGCGGCCAGGTGACGCAGAGCAACTGCCGGGACTATCGGCAGGGACTTGCGTATCTCAGCAATTAGGCCACCAGGCTCGTGAAGTAGCTCATCGAGATGTAAGCTGAGGAAAGACGTTGTGTATGCAGGGTTATGGAATGCCTTATGCAGGAGGCATCGCTGCATCAGAAGCTGATTGGTTTGGACACCAGCGCAGATTGTATGCGCGAGGACTTTGACCATTTTCTCTATAGCGAGGGCTCTTGTCGGTGCCCAGACGACAATCTTCGCAATCATAGAGTCGAAATATATCGAGACTGAGGAGCCTGACTGTACTGCAGCCTCGTAGCGAACATCACGGCCTGGCCCCAGCACGCCGGATGCTGGCAGCCACAAATGGATCTTGCCATGCTCAGGGAAGAAGTTCTTGCGTGGATCTTCGGCGCAGAGGCGGCATTCGATTGCGTGACCTTGTTGGGTGAGGCCTTGGAGCGCAGGTAGAGCACGTAGACTTCCCCCTGCAGCTACATAGAGCTGCAGCGAGACCAAGTCCACGCCTGTCACCTCCTCCGTGATGGGATGCTCGACCTGGAGACGGGCATTGACTTCGAGGAAATAGAACTTGCCAGTCACAGCATCGACGACGAATTCAACGGTGCCAGCATTTTCGTAGCCAAGGAGTTTGGCAATGCGCACAGCGGTAGCACTCATCTCTTGCCTCGTCTTCTCCGTCAGAAAGGTGCACGGCGTTTCCTCGATGACTTTCTGATGTCGTCGTTGCACTGAACAATCGCGCTCGAAGAACGAGACAACCTCTCCATACGAGTCTCCCAGTAGCTGAATCTCAACATGTTTGCTGCTCTCAACGTACATCTCAAGAATACAATCGGCGGATCCGAAAGAACGCAGGGCCTCAGACTGTGCCCGCTCCAACTCGGCTTGCAACTGTCCAGCTTCCCGGATGATTCGCATTCCCTTGCCACCACCGCCAGCAGACGCCTTGAGCATGACAGGAAAGCCGATCTGTGCAGCAATCCTACTAAGCTCCGGTGCGTCTTGGCTTGATCCTACGTAGCCAGGTATTAGGGGGACATCTGGCGCATGCTTGCTGAGGTACTCTTTTGCCGCACGCTTGTTGCCCAAAGTGGACATGGCGGTATCACTTGGCCCGATGAATATCATTCCTGCGTCGCGGATGGACCGAGCAAACTCAGCGTTCTCACTGAGATAGCCGTATCCGGGATGGATGGCGTCCGCGTTTACAGACAGAGCGGTGCGGATAAGGAGTTCTCCATCTAGGAACGGATTGCGAGGGCATTGATCAATGCTTCCAATATTAATGGCCTCGTCTGCATCTCTAATATGGCGAGATGATGTGTCTCTGCTTCTGTTAGCGACAACGTGTCTTCATGCAAAAAGGGAGAACATACTCATTGACGTAGACCGCGACGGTAGCTATGTTGAGCTTGTGACACGTCTGAATAATACGACAGGCGATCTCGCCGCGGTTTGCAATCAAGACCTTCTTGATTATCGGTCGGCCATCCTCGCCTAATGGTGATGGGGCGACGTAGAGTGGCGGCCGTAAGGGTGCCGCGTGGACGGTCTCGCCGTTAAGGGAGGGATTTGCCATAATGGAAGCACAATAGTAGAAAATATGCGACTGTAACTCAGATGTGTCCTGACGATATCTATTTGATTTCACTGCAAGTGTAAGGTGCTATGTTACTTAGTCTTGGATAGCACCTCGGACATCGGATATCGGACCGCATTCTCGTCGGACCGTCTCCAGATCGACCATCACCATTCTCCACTCCGGAACGACAGGAGGTGGCCCATTCTCTGGGGAGGAATAGTACTTTGTCGATCTGAGGTTCGATATTGGAGGGGCGTTGTTAAAGTAAGGATAGGGGCAAGCGTTCAAATTCGACGAGACTATATACTAGATAGAAAAGCTACAAGACCTAAATTCTAGCTAAAAGATGATGTGTCTCCGTTCCCTTGACCCCATTCAAATTGACGACCTCGAGGCACATCCCTAGAACGTCCCTCGTGTCCCTCGGGTCAATGATGCCATCATCAATGAGCATGGAACTGGTCGCGTAGCACTCACTATCCCGCGCCGCACTCTGGCGGAAACTCTCTACCTGTTTCTTCAGCAAGGTCGGCTCCAGGACCTTACCTTTAGACTTGGCGCTCTGAAGCTGCACAGTCTCCATTACCCCGGATAGCTGATCTGGGCCCATGACGCTGCACCGGCCCGTGGGCCAGGTAAAGATGAAGCGAGGCTTATAGGCTCTTCCGCACATGGCATAATTACCGGCTCCGTAGGACGCGCCTACGATGATGGAGATGTGAGGCACAGTAGAGCAGCTCACAGCCGAGACGAGCTGAGCGCCCATCTTGATGATGCCGGCGTGCTCGGCCTTGGCTCCGACCATAAAGCCGGTGACGTTGTGGAGAAAAATGATGGGAGTGTTTCTAGCATAATCAGCAAGATGCACTGGGCCACTGAGAAAGACTTACTCCTGGTTGCACATCCGAATGAACTGCGCGGTTTTGGCGGCTTCATTAGGATTGATGACGGAGATTTGATTTGCGACGATTCCCACGGGAAATCCTGTATCCCGCAGTTAGCGACTCGTTCACACGCAAATGGGATACAGCATCCGCTGCTGTACCTAGAATATGAGCCCACGCGTTGATCATGTTCGTGCCGTACTTGGGCTTGAACATGGACAGGCGCGAATCATCAACAATCCGCAACAACACTTCCAACATGTCGAACGGCTTCCGAATATCAGGATTAACAAGATAAAGGAGGTCCTGGGCTGGATATCGGGGCTCAGCAGGCGATAATAAGCTATGGAGAGGCACTGCTCGCTCTCGTAGGGTTGAAACCCACTCTCGAGCCTTCACGATGGCGTCGAACCTGCGTATAATTAGCAGGATGCAGGGGACAAACTTCATTATATCCGTCAGGCATACTCGTCAATGGCAATTTGGTCGGCCAGACCCGTGACTGTCGCGTGGACGTTCGCTCCTCCCAACTCTTCGGCGCCAATAACTTCTCCTGTAGCCATTTTCACAAGAGGGGGTCCTCCCAGGAAAGCCTGCGCCTGGTTCTCCACGAAAATGGTATAGTCTGACAGCGCAGGATGATAAGCTCCCCCCGCTGTAGAGGAGCCAAAGACAATGGCACAGGATGGCTTTCCGTGCTGCGTGCGCACCGCCAGGTCCCGGAAGAGCTGACCTCCCTTGTGGAAGACGCGGAACTGCTGGGGGAGAAAGACCCCGGCCTATAGATGTCAGATCAGGTTGCCTGTATGTTATTGGCTAGTGGGAGTACCGATTGCACGAGTGAGATCAGGGGCAAGTCGTTTTCAAACGCAATTTCCATCATGCGGTTTACTTTAAGAACTGCGAAAGTCAGACTGTAAAACATAGAGTCTGAGATACCAACTAACCAGTCATCTCATTCCACGCGCCTCCACTTTGCGTTGGTATGTGGGACATAAGGAGACACGGCCGGCCACTATGCTCATCAGCACGCCAAACAATACTAGGGAGAATGACGTATGCGCACCTAACATTGCCAATTCCAGCAATCAGGTTCGCACACGGCGTTGAATTAGGGTTCTCAAATCCTGCAAAGGCACCGAGTTCCAGAAATGGCGTGTCTTGGTCTAGAAGAAGTGCCACTCGATCTCTTGCTGTGCCCGGATTAGTCGAACGGTGCAGGACAAACGGAAGCAAGCGTCACGCACGTAATAGCTGTCCCCTTGATTGATGACGATTTAGAGAGACCTCATTTCCCTCAGCGGCAACATGCTTCAAAGCTTCCTCAAAGCGAATAAGGATGTCGCCCCAGTCGGCCTTGTTCTGTTGCAGATGCTTGGCCCTTAGGTCCAGGCGGGAGGATATAACTGGGTATGTCGATTCTGTCGCCATGGCAAGCGGTATATCCCAAAGTATAGTCACTGAGAATCACAGTACCTACGGAATAATGAATTAATTGTAGAACCTGGTGAGCTCTGTTCGTGCTGATCGTGTCGGACCGATGGCCCGGCAGACCTCCGGGGGATCGGCCCAGAGCGACTCCACGTCCTTTTCTTGGGTATAGGCCATGTGCCATAAATGGAGTATTGGCTCTATGGAGTGGATTGCAGTGTAATGATCTATCAAGTCAGTTTTTAGACTCGCTGCCACTGTCACCAAAATGTCCGCCCAGCTTTCTCTCGTCCACGGCCCAAAAGAGCCTCCCCTCTGGCTCGATAAGACATTATGCAACGTAATCGACCAGCAAGAGGCATCATACCCCGACCGGACGGCACTTATTGTTCCATGGCAATCGACACGGCTCTCGTATTACCAACTCGCCGAGCGAAGCCGGGTTGTCGCAAAGGCGCTGCTTAGTGCGGGACTGCTCCACGGCGAATGCATCGGGATCATGGACGGAAACAGCTACGAGTATATCGAGATCTTCCTTGGTGCGGCACGAATTGGGTGTCCGGTGGTTGTTCTGAACAACACGTATACTCCGGATGAGCTGAGGAATGCGGTTTATCGCAGCTGTACGATCCCATTATCCACGCTGCTCTTCTAGAACTACGAACTAATGGTGGTATACCTATAGCTTGCAAGGCCGTGTTTATTGCGCCAAAAATCGGGACGCGGAGTCTGATGGGGCATGTTGAAAATCTTCAGGATCGAAGCTCGAAGAATCCTACATTGTCGGAATTGCAGTATATTGTCCTCTTGAGAACAGAAAAGCTAAGCCCTGCTAGCGAGATTTTGCACACATACAGCAAGTTTCTGCGACCGAAACCCTCAGGGGATGTGGAGAAGGCACTGTTCCAGGCACAAGCATCGCTTGCGCCAGAAGATGTTCTCAATCTCCAGTTCACATCCGGTACGCGCCTTCTGATTGATAAGTCCCCCCAAGCTGACATTATGTACAGGAACGACCGGCTTACCAAAGGCAGCGATGTTGACAAACATGTATGTTCCCCATTCTCTTTGCAAGGCTGGTATTAACAAGACAGAAACATTCTCAACAATGCACGCTTCGTGGGCAATGCCATGCGCCTGACTCCGTCCGACGTCGTCTGCTGCGGTCCACCCCTATTCCATTGTTTCGGTCTTGTCATGGGTTTCCTCGCATCGTTTTGCTACGGTGCCTCGATCATCTTCCCTTCGGATCACTTCAATGCAAGTTGCGTTGTCGAAGCTCTAATGGCTGAGGACGCGACGGTTCTCCTAGGCGTACCGACAATGTTCATATCCGAGCTGGAAATCCTCACTAAGACAGGCCAGAAGCCACGTCGACTGCGTACGGGACTGGCATCGGGCTCACCAGTCTCTCAAACTCTCATGAATGAGATCCGGGCACGCATGGGTGTCGACAAAATGCTGATCGCCTACGGCATGACGGAGACGAGTCCGGTAAATTTTATTACCTCGCTGGATGATCCTGAGAACAAGCGGATCTCTACAATTGGGCGCGTTATGCCACATACGGTTGCGAAGGTGGTGGATAAACAGGGGAAGATTGTTCCTCAGGGGCAGAGAGGGGAGTTATGTGTTGGTGGCTATGCGCTGCAGAAGGGATACTGGAAGAATGAGGAGAAAACGAGGGAAGTGATGAAATACGACGCGAATGGCATGCTTTGGATGCATACTGGCGACGAGGTGATGATTGATGAAGGAGGATATGGCCACATCACTGGGCGTATCAAAGATCTGATAATCCGCGGTGAGCATACAAGAAACTAAGTAGAGCTACTAGCTAATTATCTTACCAGGAGGAGAGAACATATTCCCAAGAGAGATTGAGGACCGCCTGGTTGCCCATGACTCCATCACGGAAGCGAGTGTAGTAGGAATCAAGGACGAGAAGTACGGCGAAGTTGTGGGCTGTTTTCTGAAACTGACGCCAGGATGCCAGAGAGTGCAAGACACAGAGATCCAGCAGTGGGTTGGGGGCAATTTGGGCAGACATAAAGCTCCGCAGCATGTCTTCTGGATTGGTGATGTAGCAGTGGGCGACGACTTCCCCAAGACTGGCAGTGGCAAGCATCAGAAGCACCTGCTCAGGGACATTGGGAACCGCCTGGTTGCACAGCGGAAACTGAGGGCGCGCCTATAGAAATTGAAATGCAAAGTTCATTTGATTTCGTATATTCTGTAGACAGTAAAATGTTACATACCGTAGATCAGCTGTCGGTCCGACGTCGGATAGCCCAGGGGTCCAGTAAGCCCACACTCTATGAACGCTACAGTCACCCCGGACCGGGCAAAACCACATTAAGGCTTGCATAAGCCTCTCTTTTTTGATGCTGATACCTAAGTCAAGATGCAGAACTCGACCAAAACAGTGCGAATCGTGGAGGTGGGCCCGCGAGATGGCCTCCAGAACATCCCACAGTCGATCGACAGCACCATCAAGCTGGACCTCATTCGTCGACTGCGTGATGCTGGGCTGCAGACTATCGAGCTGACTTCATTTGTTTCTCCCCGTGCAATTCCACAGCTTGCCGATGCACAGGTGGTAGTACAGAATGCCGACATCCAAAAACTCCTAAAGAATCCTAAACTGCGACTACCGGTCCTAGTTCCCAATCTCAAGGGACTAGAGAGAGCACTACACAATGGCATCAAAGAAGTTGCGGTGTTTATCAGTGCGACCGAGGGATTTAGCAGAGCGAACATCAACTGTACCGTCGACGAAGGACTCGAGAGAGCTCGACAAGTGGCCTCTAGGGCAGCCAGCGCAGGGCTTTCGGTGCGAGGGTATACGGTTCCTGTGTTCTCGAGCTTATCATCATTGTGCTAATATTTACTTGTCTGATTATTTATAGTTACGTTTCGTGTATTTTCGCAGACCCTTACGACGGTCCGACACGGCCCTCCTCTGTTCTCCGGTGCACAAAAGCCCTCCTAGATGCAGGCTGCTACGAAGTTAGTCTTGGTGACACCTTGGGAATTGGCACTCCTGCCGACGTGCGCTGGCTGATAACATATCTACAAGATAATGGGGTACCTTTGGAGATGCTGGCCGGCCACTTTCACGACACTTACGGCGGCGCGGTTGCAAATGTGTGGGAAGCGTACAAGTGCGGATTGAGGATGTTTGACAGTAGCGTTGCTGGACTCGGAGGATGTCCATTTGCGCTTGGAGCGAAGGGAAACGTGGCCAGCGAGGATTTAGTATATATGTTCGAACGGTCGGGGATCCACACAGGAGTAGATCTGTCAAAGCTAGTCGAAACTGGAGAATGGATCTCGAGGCAGCTATCTATCGCAAACAGCAGTCGAGCAGGTGCAGCATTGTGGGCAATGCGCAAGCAAACGGCTGTTCCCAAATCACCCAAAGTTTCAGTCTCGTGGAAGCTCGTCAAGCAAACAGAGGGTCTGCAGCTGTTCCGGTCGGGGGTCAATCTGAGGATCAACTTGAATAGACCCAAGAATGGAAATGCTCTCACGGCCATAATGGCGCAAGATCTTACAGAGGCTGTCACGAATGCCGGACGAGATGCGACCATTTCACGAATTATCCTGACTGGAAGTGGCAAGTTCTTCTGCACCGGGATGGATCTGGGCAAGGGAAGCACCGCAGTGGGTCAGGGGGGCTCCAGCAGCAATGCGCAGTTTGACCGACTGACAAATCTCTTTGAAGCCATTGACCAGTCCCCCAAGGTCACTATTGCGTGTTTGAATGGACCCGCATTCGGGGGCGGCGTTGGACTGGCCTTCGCCTGCGATATGCGCTTTGCAGTTAGGGCTGCGAGTGTAACGCTCAGCGAGGTCAAGCTGGGTCTTTGTCCAGCCACCATCTCCAAGTACGTCATTCGAGAATTTGGAATTGCTCTTTCGCGGGAGGCGATGCTCTCTGCAAGGCCAGTGTCAGCCGGCGAGTTGAAGGCACGCGGGCTGGTAGTTGAGCTCGCAGACAACGCAGAGGCACTGCCGGGTCTGCTCGACCAATTCCTTACCCAGCTCAAGGCTGCCTCTCCTGAGGCCTCTCGCATGTCGAAAGAGCTCATCCGCCTGGCTTGGGCGCATGGGGGAAAGGAGGAACAGGCGAAAGGGATCAGGGCTCTATTTGACGGCATGATGCGGCCGGATGGGGATGGGGCTCACGGTGTCAAGGAGTTCCAGGCTAAACGTTCAGTGGATTGGGATGCGTATACACTGCGAAGGGTGGATTCAGCTAAGCTGTAGCTGTGGCAGAATTCATCACTTTATAAATATCCGTAGTGCACTCTGGGACTCGGGGCCGCCCCCGGTTCCGCACATCCGGGGACGTGGAGCACACACTATAGCAACCAATTATAATTTGTTTTCTTGGATTATTGCAAGTTAATTGTGGGTCTATCCCCGCACTAACTGAGTGTCTCGACTGGGTGGTCAGTCCAAGGTCCTTTTGCTTCCTTGCAAACACTCCCTTCTCCTCTCACCCCCTGCCCCTCCGGCACTCTCCTGTACATGCCCATCATAATCTCAGCCACCATAATGGAACACGATTCAGATCGACTGAATGCCGGTATTACCAAGCGCATCCGCCAGGCTTGTGCCAGTTGCCGGTGCGTGACCGCTGCCCCATGCTACGGGTTGCTCCGCTGGCGCTCTTCTTGCTAACGCCTGAGATTGTCATTGGTAGACGTCGCAAGACAAAATGCTCCGGAGAGCGACCTGTATGCTTTCACTGTCGTCGCAGCCGTAAGCGCTGCGTATATGAGCCGTACTCGATGACCATTGGCGACTCCAGCGCTGTGCCTCACCCGCCGGCACCCGCGCACGATAACGTTGGTTCTTCCCTATTCCTTCTCATTACTATTTTATATCTGACGTAGTGCCAGAGCGCGATTCTGCAACGGATCAATATGCTCGAGTCGCGTCTGGCCGAGCTCAGCGACCGCGCCGTTCCCCAGTCCCTGTATGTCGACGTCTCTTGACTCTTCTCCGCAGCAGAATACTGAACCCGCTCTCCTTCCTTCTCGCAGAACGTCGCCAGCTGATATCGGAATTTCTCTGACTTCATCGTCCCCTCTACGCTTCAGCGACGAGCAGTGGTAAGCTGGCCTGCACCCCGAACGACAGTCGACTGACATGCTGCCACCGAACCAGCACCGTTCCTCCTTCCTCAGTGTTGCAATCCGTCATCCAAACATTCTTTGACCACATTCACAACCGCCCATACTCATATATTCAAGAGGCCGCCTTCCGGCGGAAACTCGAAATGGGGCTCGTGCCAAACTGCCTGCTTCTCGCGGTACTAGCGTCCGCTGTTCGCTTTTCCACGCACGATTATTACGAAGGACAAAAGCAAGAAGCGACCGAAGTGTACTCCAAAGGGTCATGGATGTCGGTGCTCACCGAGCATCTCACAGTGGCGGATAATTTGAGCGTTGAGGTTGTACAAGCCGTGAACTTGCTTGCGATTGTGGACTATACGGGTAGGCTGGATCCTCATCTACAATCACCATCTTAATACAAAGTCGGTTATCTGACAATCTATCCCAGCGGGTCACGTCAGTTCTGCCTGGCTCAAAGTTGGCGTTGCCGCGCGCATATCCCAGGACCTACGCCTGATGATGGATCCTTCCGACGCACTATCATTTCCTGAACAGGAGGAGCGCCGGCGGGTCTTCTGGTCAGGGTATTTACTTGACAGGCTCATTTCATGTGGAAAATCCAGGCCGCTGTGCATTCACGACGAGGATTGCCATGTTCGTCTTCCATGCGATGAAGAAACGCTCCAGGCTGGGCAAGTACAGAAAACGCATACCCTGCACGAGCTCCTCAGCTGGGACTCAAAAATCGACCACGATCAGCCTCCTAGTCCATTCGGACTAGTAATCTTGATGGCATCTATCTTTGGACGCTGCACTAGATATGTCCACCGAGAGTGTAACCCCGATAAAACGCCGCCGTGGGACACGAATTCAGAGTTCTCTAAGATCAACTCGTCCTTGCTGCTGATGGAATCCTACTCCAGGAGCAGACGGCTCTCTATCGTTGATACGCTTCGTGACAAGGAATCAACGCACAAGTCAGAAGCAGAGCAGGTAGTATTCGCTCATACTCTGTTTCACCTCTGCCACTGTTTACTCAACCATCCGTTCCTCTCGCGGCTGCGCTTGAGGCCCTTTGGGTCGAAAGTGCCCACCAGCTTTATTCTGCGTGTCTTACAGGCGGGGAGCGAGCACGCCAACGAGCTACTAGACTTGGTGCGCGGGGCGAGCGAGGCAGGCTTTCCCCTGCAATCATCATTCTACGCATACTGTATCGTCGTTGTAGGGGGGATACAGTCTTTAACGTTCCACTACGAGGCATCCAGAAACGACCGGGGATCGGCAGGTACTTTACAACGCTTTCATGACAGTCTCAACACACTTGAACGGTTAGCGGGGACATGGTCTCACGCGGCAAACATGGTATGTTTGAACTTCTTTTGTTGTTTCCCTGTCGTTAACCCTCTTTTTCTAGACCGTCCGACTCCGTGAGTTCCACGCTCAGGCACATATGTTTTCCTCGCTCCTAGATCCCGCCTGCATAACAGACGAGATGTACGACGCAGCAATAATAGCGCTTTGGACAATGCTTGATTATGGTATGGTGGGCTCCAGTGTCGGTGATAGCCCCAATTGCTCGGAGCCACTTATTTCCAATATACCGTCACCTTCGCCATGGGTTCTGGGATCTGATATATTCAATACACCCTCGCTTGAAATGGGAGACACTGACCCACATCTGCTCGGTGGTTTGACACCCTTTACGCATTTCAATCGTGAAGTGGACAATCTTTTGCATCCCTGCTGAAGCGTATGTCAGCAGCAACTGAATGACTTGATGTAATATGAGGTAAACTGATATAGACCTGGTTACTGTCGACACTAATATCAGGCAAACGAATTACGCTTCGTAAATCCAACTCGTATTCGGTAACCAAGAGTCACCCAGATAACAAAGACCAAGCGAAGACGCTGAGTAACAATTATAAATAGTCACGTATGTTGAGCTTGGGTCCAATTTGGTAGGTTCATGAGCGTGAAACAGATACAAGTCGGAACCGAATCAGAGCTATTAGACGGTTTCTACGGATATCTTGAAGCCAATAAAGAGTCCGGAGTATGCCCAGGTCTGGCGTCGTAGAAATTTTTATGCTATGGATCTGCGGGGATGATGGACAGGCGCCTGATAAGGTTTCTCACATTATTGCTGGATTCGGCAACTCAGGCTATCTGCAGCGCCACCGGCTCGTATCGTCTCCTAAGGTGGTTCCCAGACTAGGCTGGAATGACGCGGAACCAACCTTATCTGTGGGTAGCGGAATACTCTCTGCGCTACGGAGCTGACACATGATGCGCCGTTGGCCTGGCCCTTTATCGGCACGTAGTGGCGGCTGGACCTAGTCAATGGCGGGGGATCTGCCCTATTAAGGGGCTGAGCAGAACCAGTTTAAGTCTATTAGAGTCGGCCTGCTGGTAATTTCTTGTTTTTTGCCGTTTAAAGTAATTCCATTATCTACCCCGCATTCTGGTTCCCACGCGCTGTATCTATATCCTGCCTTATCTATTCTGGTAGTGTATCACTCCTGTTGTAGTCTTTAGTTAGGAAACAAAGTCTTATAACAAGCTAGTTTGCTTCCTTTCCATCACCCATAGAACTGTCTATTCAGCAACCTGAACGCCCCGAAGATACCCCAACTATGGAATCGAGTATGGATATTAAGATAGGTGAGTCAAGAGGCCATGGCGCTAACAGTTCTTCATCTGACTGAATTTAATGAAAACCTGTAGAAGAGTCATTTCAGGAAGAGACTGCGATCGAGCAGTCCCGCATCGAAGGGGTGACGCTGCGAACTGAGGGCAGCCGACGGATGACTCCTTTGCAAACGATTTCTGCCAGTTGGATTATCTGCGACAGCTGGGCCGGCGTTGCAGCCACTGTAGCTCTAGCGACTGTTCAAGGAGGGCCGGTGACTCTCACCTATGGGCTCATTGCTATGTTCATTCTGGTTGGAGCCTGTGTGCTTTCATTGGGAGAGTTGGCGAGTGTATATCCCACGGCCGGTGGACAGTATCACTGGACTTCCATTTTAGCTCCCAGACGGGCGAGACGGGTGATGGTATAGTTCTCTATCCAGATTTCCTGACTTTTGCATACTGACCCGGTACAAGAGCTACGCCTGTGGAATTGCGAATATGTTCGCCTGGATTGCCATCTGCACTGGGATTGCTATCATCCCTGCGCAGCAAATTATGGGAATTGTTTTGTTCTACTATCCAGACTTTAATGCTCAGCCGTGGCATTACTTTCTGATATACCAGGCTATCAATGGACTGGTGATGCTATACAATATTGGTCTCCTCCAAAGGTCACTCTGGATCCACGATGCTGCCTGTAAGTGTCAACTCAACAATCGTATAGTCCCAAGCTGTCGCTGACAGCCATCGTCTAGTCTTCATTACTCTTGCCTCCTTCTTCGTCATCACAATTTCCTGTCTCTCTCGCTCCGCGGGCAACTACGAGCCATCGACCACTGTTTGGGAGACCTTCCTCAACGATAGCGGATGGAGCTCAGGGGGGGTTGCCTTCCTCACTGGACTTGTCGCGCCGAACTACATGTTTGCTGGTATTGATGGGGCATTACATCTGGCGGAGGACTGTCGTAATGCGGCAACAGCAGTACCATGGGCTCTGATGAGTACGCTTACTATTGGCTTTGGGACTTCCTTCGCCTTCATGATTGCTATGCTATACTGCACTCATGATTTGCAAGCCGTAGTGGAGACTACCACTGGGTAAGGACTCGGCCGTCTCATCAATGCTACCAGCCATCGAGACGCTAACGTATACGCTGCAGTGTCCCAATATACGAAATCTGGTATCAGGCCACACGGTCATCCACCGCAGCGACTGTATTTGTTTTACTCTTGTGTTTTGCAGCGACATTCGCCCTTATCGGAGCCCAGGAAACCGCTTCACGTTTGACATGGTCTCTGGCGCGAGATGAGGCGCTCTGGGGCAGTAAATGGATTGGCAAGATTCAGGATAGACTCGACGTCCCCGTATGGGCACTCGTCTTCAATGCGAGCGTCGTGTTTATCATTGGGTGCATTTACCTTGGCTCCTCGTCGGCATTTAATGCCTTTATTGGCACGGGCTTGATTCTACAACATATCTCCTATGCGTTTCCTGCTCTGCTGCTTCTCTATCGTCGTCGGGCGAGTGACTGGTTGCCGGAATCGCGCAAGTTTCGACTGCCAGCTGTGGTTGGATGGGCTGCCAATCTCACTACTGTTTGTTTTGCAATCTTGGTGTTGATATTTTATAATTTCCCTACTGTGATGCCTGTGACGGGAAGCAATATGAGTGAGTTACTACTCCTATAGTGCGGACTGCGGTGTGATGCTAACTGGTTTACAGACTATTCTTCTGCGGTGCTGGGAGTGATGGCAATTGTAGCTTGTCTTAACTGGATAATATATGCCAAGAAGCAATATCATGGGCCTTATATTCGCGGATCTGTGGAGGAGCAATCGTGAATGTAATATGCCCAAGATATATTTTTTGAGAATCGCCAGAAATAAATCTACTTCCACCCAGACGTGCTACCCATTAAAAGAAAACACTTTGTGTTTCTAATCTGATCATAATATTATTATTATTCTATTAATGTTTCGACGAAGATAACCATAACCAGAATAGCCAAACATGTTCGAGACTCGCATTGTCGCGTCTGGAATTTTCTCACCATTTTCTCCTAATCGGGTAATTTTGAGCCCCACGCAACAAGATAACAGCGACCTCCATGCCAGCTTGAGGATCCACAGCGCGATATTTGTCTTCGGGCACGCAGAATTGGGAATACCGTTGATCGCTTATCACCAGGAAGTTCTCTCTTTTTTTGCTTGTTCTAGCAAGTGGGCCCCTCATACCCTCCGCGCCGCCTCTTGCAGTCTTTGCGGCGGTGCGTAAAGGATTATCGCTTTACAGCATTGTAGAATTCGGGATGACATATATAACTATGGAATCCAACGCTTCGCAGGGTGGAATTAGACAACCATCTATCTCGATCTGAGTGTATATGATTCCCTCGCCATGACTAGTCGTGACGGTTATCAATGGACAGCAGAGACTGGCCTGGTCCAGGGCGTGCCTTCGATCAGTGTCATCTCGCCACCAACGAATATCTCTCCCGAGTCCCGCCAGTATGACGTCGTTGTCGTAGGAGCAGGGTATTCGGGGCTCACAGCGGCCCGCGATACGTGTCTCGCAGGTGAGTGCGGATTCAAGACAAATGAAAGCAGAGGGCTAATATATCCTAGGCCTCAAGGTGCTGCTTCTCGAAGCGCGTGACCGTATTGGTGGCCGGTCATGGTCGTCTGATATCGGAGGATATCCATTCGAAATGGGCGGCACCTGGGTCCACTGGGGACAGCCTCATGTTTGGCGCGAGATTTCAAGATACCAGATGCGGAATGAATTGGAGAGTTCATTCGACTTTTCTCGCGGGGTCAACCATTTTGAACTGCGGACCAACCAAGGACCAGCGATTATGAGCCACAAGGAAGAGGTGAGTATGCTTGCGCGTACGGGCAGCTTGACGCTAACGAGATCCCCAGGATGAACTGCTGGCCGCAGCACTACACAAGTTCGTGGACGTCGATGGAGATCTTGGCCGCCGGGCCGTTCCTTTCCCTCATGATTCATTCCATGTCCCTGAGGCTCGGCAATACGACCAAATGTCGGCAAAGGATCGTATGACTCAGATTGCCGATACCGTGTCACCTCGTGAGCGAGCCGCTCTAGAGAGCTTTGTGCTTCTCTGTAGCGGCGGCACTTTGGCGACAACGAGTTTCTTCGAGTTCCTGCACTGGTGGGCTCTGTGCGGCTACTCATACCAAGGGTGTCTGGACGCCTTGATTTCTTATAAGTTCAAGCGGGGTCAGTCCAGCTTTGCCCTTCGATTCTTTAGAGAGGCGCTCTCGACAGGAAACCTGTCATACGCCTTCAACAGCCCCATACAGTCGATTGACGACCAGGGCGCCAAAGTGGTGGTCACGACTCGTGAAGGCCATCGCTATGCTGGGGCCCGTCTTATCTCGACTATACCGCTCAACGTGCTAAACACAGTCACCATCTCTCCGCCACTTGGTACGCAGCGCACAGCCGCAGCAAATACCGGCCATGTCAACCAATGCGTTAAAGTCCACGCAGAAATTGCGAGCCGCGACATGAGGTCATGGACGGGTATCTCGTACCCCTTCAACAAGCTCTGCTACGCTATCGGTGACGGAACAACACCAGCAGGGAACACGCACATTGTTTGCTTTGGTGGTTCTCACAACCACATTCAGCCGGAAGAGGATATCAAACAAACCAAGACAGCCGTGGAGAGCCTCTCGCCCGGCAATATGGATATAAAGAGATTGGTTTTCCACAACTGGTCCAAGGACGAATTTGCGAAGGGGGCATGGTTCTTTTCCCCTCCAGAGATGCTCTCGACATCGTTAGAGGCGCTTCGATCTCGCCATGGAAATGTGGTGCTTGCTAACTCGGACTGGGCACTTGGATGGCGGAGCTTCATTGACGGTGCTATTGAAGAGGGCACAAGAGCAGCGATGACGGTTGTGGAGGAGCTGCGGCCACAGCCTGCGGTACGCGAGCGTCTGTAGATACATTCTAGAGTCCAATAAATCACATAATATGAGCGTCTGCCTACTCACGCATTAAACTGGTATATTATGACTGCCTTAAACTATTCTTGACAGTCATGACGTTTTTATGCTGTGTAATTTCTCGGTGTCAGTAGTCAAGTTATAATATGACCACATTGGGGAATCGGGGAAGAAAGCCGGTATATCTAACAAGCTTCCTGACCCTACGCTGGCCTACCTACGCTGGCTGACCTGCGCTTCGCTCCGGGAGCGCTTCGATGGCCGAGACGCTCCGGGTGACTCAGCTTGCCCTGCGGGGCACCCTCCCGGGGGGGCCTCCCGGCAGGCCCTGCGGGACTTTGGTAGCCTTCGGCGGACCGGAGAAACAATATCCCGATCCGTAAATAAAATTTTCGACCAATGATAGAGCTGCTACGGAGGTCTGACGGACCGTCAATTGATTTTGGACCAACACATTGATTGTACTCTGAACGTCAATGGGAATCGATAACCTGCCAGACAAAGAATCGACGGACCGTCAAAGGACCTAAGATAATACATTATTGTCCGGATATCCAGAATACAAACACAAAGCGCTGTAAACTACAACAATGGGCTGCAAGGGGTCTATATAAAGCATTTGACGGCCCGTAAGTTGTAGATAGCCAGTTTTCATCATACATCCATCCAACCACAATGTCCTCCACCACATCCTCTTCTTCATCCACGGCCGAAATCCCGCCTGCAGCGCTGGTCGCCGAGTGGCACCGGGCCGCCAAATATCCTAAACCATCCGCTGCCCAGGCAGCCCTGCTCGCCATGCCGGCTGTCCGCGAGCCTCAGATTCGGCAAAAGCACATTAGGGACGGCAAAACCTTCAGTTACGTCCGTAACAGCAATTCTGAGGCCCTTCTGGGGCAGATGGTTGGTTCTCATTCGCCCAAGCCATGCACCCACTGCCACATTAAGGAAAGCGGACCGTTTGAAGGTTGTATAGTGGTAGCTGGGCGATTCCAGGGGGCTTGTGCTAACTGCCACTTTGGCAGTGAGGGCAAGCGGTGTGACTTTCACAGTAAATAGTCTATCATCCGGACCGAAAGAATAACTGCTGACAGGTAATATTAGTCAAAAATCTTGCAACTACTACCCCCAAGCACGCCCGCAAGCGTGCTGCCGCCCTTGCTGCGCTTGTTGCTGGAGAGGAAGAAGAGGAAGATGAGGAGGCGGAGGAGGAGGAGGAGGATGAAGAGGAGGAAGAGAATGCCCGCTGCTGCAAAGGCAAAGCCCCGGCCACCTCTGCCCGCAAGGGGGTTCATTTTGCCAGTCATGACACCCGTGAACATGCAGATAGGGTCCCGCGCCGCGCCCAGCGCTTACACACCATGCTGGCCGTGGCGGCCCGACAGGCATCTGCCGCCGCTGCTGCCCAGGAAGCTCTCGCCCAGACGCTGCTCCTGGTAGCCGCCGAGTACGCCGATGATGATGGTTTCCAGGGGTTTGGTGGAGAGGAAGAGGAGGAAGGAGAGGGAGGAGGAGATGAAGATGAGTCTGAGCTCTCCTCACTGGATGAGGAGATTCTGACTCTTGGCAGGTCATAATCACCCGTAAATAGTTTTCACCGGGACCGGATACTATGAAAGCAAAGTAAATTCAGACCGCAAAAGAATCAGACACGTATATGCATACCTGTAAACACTATATATTCTGGTCATAATTAGGCTGCCTCGTCCGTAACCATACCATCATCCCAATCTGGCACGTCATCCAAGCTTGCAATATCCTGCAAGACCTCGGGGTAAACAACATTATTAGTGGTCCGAACACCTGGCGGCAGCAAGACGCTAAGTCGCCGCACATCTGTAACCCGCGACATTGCCACATATAACTGACCATGGGAGAAAGCAGGGACCCGCAAATCCACACCTACCTGCTGCAAAGACTGACCCTGAGACTTATTTGTGGTGATTGCAAAGCATGGACGGACCGGAAACTGTGTTCGTGACAGCACATAATGCAGATCGCCAGGCTTTGAATACAGGGTAATCCGGGGGATGAGATGCACTGAGCCTCTGAAGTCACCCGTCAAGATGCGCGCGCGGATTGTATAGCGGCATAACTCCACAATCTGCATCCGCGTACCATTGCAAAGACCCTCTGTAGCCCGTAAATTCCGCAGCAACATGATTGGCATACCAACCTTCAATCGTAATCTTGCTGGGGGAAGACCTGGCAGATCCACAGATTGCAGGAACTCATGGGTGATTTCCTCCACCCCTTCAGCAACGTTGTCCGTTAAGGCCTCGTCAGCGGAATACCGCATAGACTCCTGACTGCGCATGGAGTCCGTAATACGGTCATTGAACTCAACCAAGGCAGAGTTTCGCATTGAGAGTATTGCACGGCCCGCAAAAAAGTCCGGGTCAGACGCCTGAAAGTCGGCAGTGTGACAATGGGTCATATCTGCTGCCGGAAAGACCCGCTCGCAGAGTTCCTCAACGGACATGGACGCGCTATCCATTACATAGTCCGGCAGCTCCAAAGTACCATGCATTGTATTATCAACAGACATGCGAGCGAGTAACTGGGAGAATAGGCGATTAATGCCAACTGACGGGAGACGCATATTCTGGGTGAGCCGTAAAATAGCCCGTAACCTTGGCCAGATATAGGATCTGCGCAGGGTGGCGGATATAATGCCGGCGCGAGGTGCCTTAGGCACAACAGGAAGACACTGCTGCCAATCACCACCTGTAAGGACAGATATGCCTCCAAATAGCTGTTTAACCTTAAGGATATCCTGCAGGAGACGATCAACAGCCTCAAAAGCATGTCGATGTTGCATAGGGGCCTCATCCCAGATTATAAGGTCCACACCCGCTAACACACGTGCTCGCGTGCTGCGGAGGGTTACAGCGCAGGTTGATTCCTCATGCAGAGCCAGCGGGATGCCAAAAGTAGAATGGGATGTTCGTCCGTAAGGGAGCAGCAGCGAAGCAATACCGGATGAGGCAATACAGAGGACTGTCTTGCCCTGGGCTCGCAGGTGGTAATATAGAGCTGTATAAAGGTAAGTTTTACCTGTTCCCCCGGCGCCCTGCAAATAGAAACATTCACCGGACCGGTCAGCCATAGCCGCTGACACTGTATCAAAATGACGGCGCTGATCAATATTAAGGGAGGGAATCAGAGCATCCACCCGCCGAGCCAGATCTACTGGAGGAATAAAAGGCACCAACACGTCCGTTTGCGGCTCCAGACGGCCCCATGCGGCCGTCCATAGAGGCAATCCATACCTATCCAGCGTCTCTCGTTCGCCATGCTCCGCCAACATACGCGCGATTATGAAGAGGCCGTAATCAATATGACGGTCCTCAATATCAGGCGGATTATCCATCCGTCGGATCTCATAGTGCTCCAAATCGCTGCAAATCCGGCACTTAAACTCCTCCCACAGGCATGGCGGGTCATTCAATGTACCGCTGGTCAGAGCCACCACGAACAATGTCCGTAACTGCGCGCCGATAGCGGATCCAACGGACTCTTCAAAGGCATGATGCCACTCGCGGTCATCCTTTAACAGCCCGCGAGCATTGCAAGCGGCCTTGAAAGTGGGATAGAGAATGCCATCATGCGTCCGCAGATCTTCGAATGATACAGGTCCCACGCAGACTGTCAGCAGGAGCCGGATATAAAAACGCTCACCTGCATTTGGGCTGCAGTGATACATACGGCCAATGGCAAATCGATTTCGGGTTCGCGGACGCCAAATCCGGTCCGCTTTATCCCAAGTAAAGAACTGAGGCATCTTCGCGTACAGGTAGCGATTCAATGCCAGCGCGGCATTTGCCGGATTAGCAGCATGGGCATTGTATTCAAAGAATCCCATTAACATTGACTTTCCGCCATCTATACAGTCCTCCAACTCTCTCATTCCAGCATTGCTGTTGTAGTAGACTAAATGACGGGCCGGCTCATGGACATGCAGCGCGGTTACAGGTGGCCACTCCTGGTGTAGTGGGAAGCGGAGCAGGCGCCATACAGCTTCGGATGCGCCGACATAACGGGCATCTAGATAGAGATCAACCTCGTCCGCAACCTTCGATCTCATCGACGCGCGGTCCGGACCCTTGTAGATATATTTAGTGATATATTTAATCACGTCAACACCCCGGCAGACCTCCACATTGATGTGAGAACGGAAGCGCTTGAGCAGATACGGGTTGTAAGGCACAACCCACGTGTTGTCGATGCGGACCATATCATTGTTCTTGGCTTTGATCCGGTATGCGCCCCTTGGATCCGCCCGTCGACGATATAGGGGATAGCCCTCCTCGATAGGTTGGGTCTCATACTGCTCAGCCTTGGGGAACCGTTTCGTGCAATAGATCATGTTCGAATCAGAGTGTTTATCACAACAGGGGGCTCTCGAATTGTATACCGGTCCGCAAGGCGCGTGGATCATGTGCTTCTTTACCAACTTATATAATTCCAGATCCTCTCGCGGGTCTGGCAACTCAGCAGAGACCATCTCATCAATATGAGCTGCATCTAGAAAGCGCTCGCGCTCCTCTAGAAAGAGAACCAAGTGCATATGGGGCAAGCCACGTTTCTGGTACTCAATAGTAAAGAAACGGCCTGGCGCGACTCCAAATAATTTCTTTTTGCAGAGCTCATCAACCATTTCGGCCCGCAAAATATTGAAAACACGCGACACTATATCCGGCCGATCCTCCCACGTCTCGCCGGGCCGTAGTTCTCGGGTGACCTCATCCCACGCCGGATTGGCAGTGAATGTGATAAATAGAGATGGTGGACCATAGAACTGGCAGATTGCCATTGCATCCTGGAACAGCTGCTGCATATACCGGGGCGTGCCAACCACATTAGAGGGCAAGATAACCCGCTGGCCAGTGTTATTTGCAACCAAAACATCACCGTCGGCAGCAGCAAGAGCATCCGTCAAACCGGAATACAGCTCTGCGCGGATGGTGGTCTGGTTATGCCGGATCCATTCTAATTTGGCCTGCTCAATTGTACCCCACGCATCAACCAAGTATTGCTGCCAGAGCCGGCCCCCGTAATGCCAGGGGCTGAACTCACGGCGGCGGATATGGACCCGGTAGGCATGATACATACGGGCCGATAGTCGTAACCCGTCAAGACGGCGGCAGCCCCAGTGCCATCCATCATCTCCATATGGAAAGAACAGCGGGTATTGCATTGGCAGATAGCCAGCATGGCTTGGATCAATGCGCTTTAACCCGCTGCCATTAACTGGGTGGCGCAACTGCAAGATGACTTCGCGAAACGTGCCATGGTCCAGATCATTTACGGTTGGATCAATCAGCAGTGCAGCCACCTGCTCTCCCTCCCGCGGCAGATTATAGCGGCGCTTATCTGTACCTTCTACGGCCACCAAATTAATTCCAGGTCCAAGCAACAACTCAGCAGGCGTGCCCCGGGCCTCGTTGGCAAATAGCTGCTCCGTAGCGGACATAAACTGCTGGGAAAAACGATTATGCAGCTCAAACCACTCTGTTAGCTCACCAACAATACCTGGTCTTAGGTCCGAAAAACGCGTGCAACGGACAGCAGTTGCCAATGCGCGGTTTCTATCCCGCGCCGCATCCGTCAAACGATCGTATATCCATAGTTGAGCAAAGGCAGGAGGCCTGTCTGCATCCGGCAGCAGGGGGCCAAGGAAGTGTACTAACTGGCCCTGTATCTGAAACGGGCCGTGCTGGCCCTTCAACCGAGGATCCTCACCTGCATTGAAACTTGTCATGCTGAATGCACAGTTGTACAGGCGGGCATTCTGGCGGAAATGCCTTCCATTATCATGATCACTGCCGTTGAACAGCCGTTGTAGGAACGTAGGCACCTCAACGGGTGGAATAAAATTGTTTCCCCCGCCGCAACACTTGCCAAATTTCGGGGCAGCAATGGACGTCCCTTTATCCCGTTCAGCCTTCCAATGTAGCCCATGACAATCAGGGCACTCTAGGTCCATCCGGCCTATATTCAGCGGCCTCATACGGTGAAGCTGAGACCGGTAGCCCCGGTAAACGGACGTGTTCCCAACAGAAATCGGCAGAGGGGGGGCTGCAGCGGGTGGCTCATCCTCATCATCCGAGACACCGGCTTGAAAATCCTCATCATAACCGGCATTATGTATATCTGTTAGGTCCGCCGGAGGTGGAGTGTTTGCAAGGATTGAAGCAGACTGCTGGTAATCATCACCCTAAGGCAACACAGGGGTTAGCGGACAGAAACACATGCATAGAGGATAACAAACCCGGCAGGTATGGCAGCGTGTCGCCTGAGATCTCCGTGTGGCAGAAAATTCATCCTCAGGCTTCGAGCGCAAGCAGCGCGAGCAGTATCTATAGCCCTCTACAGCGCGCCGTGATCTCTGCGGCCTGGAACGGACTGCAACCAATCCGGGCGAGGGGCTAGATGGCGGCGGCGGAGGCGGAGGACCTGAATGGAGAACTGAGGGAGGCGGATCCAAGAAATTGTCCTCAAACACAGTAACCACCGGGCTGGCAGGAGTCTCATTGGCCCGTATATTGAGATTGGTCGCGCTCAACGGCTGTAAAGGAACACTAACACGCGGACCACGCCGAAGCTGGCTCTGGCGTCAACAGGTGAAGCAAGACTTCCATGGAGGAGAGCCACGCCCGGGGGGATCAAGCGGCCTGAAAAATTCGAAATCCGGCCAGTCACGCCGACAGATATTACATCGGTGGTGACCGGAAACAGGCGCCGAACGTTTTCTAGGCATATGCAATAGTAGGAGAGTGCAATATGAACTATACAGATATGTGGAATTGGGAAGAACACGGCAGCGAGGTGTTTATTGACAGAAGGCGGCCCGTAGCGGTCCGTAACGGACGCGAAGAAGAATAAGTGACGGGTGGGTGTAGAATACATCATGGGTGTATATTGCATTCTGCGAATTAAGTGGATAACACGTGACTGCGGTGGAGTCAGAGGGTAAAGTTCGTATAGTAATGTTAATACGTGCTGACCGTCATTTCAGATAGGAAGGTCGTTTATCGGACCGAGAGGTATTGGCCAACCACAGACGGCCCAGCTGACTAGTGCTGATTAATTGGCTTTTGCGAGGGGCGACTTCCTCGGCACTCCACACCCATTTGGACGTGATAACATAATGGGTATTACTCTCACATAGCTTAGGTTCCCGCGTACTCTAGGATACTCCCAATGACCACTGCTAGCCAGTCTATTCGAGGTAAATCGCTCCTGAAAGACAGTCGCTCGCCCGCCTCTGATTGTTTCTGAAACAGGTTGTTTCCAATGCACCAGACGACGCATCGTTTGCGACAAGGGTGAGCCCATATGTCGCAAATGCCAGAAAAAGGGAATCGAATGCTCAGGACTCGGGAGGTTTCGATTCTACTCGGGCAGCTCCATACGGGGATTATCGCAGGGAGATCCAGTCCCCGTGACGCTACCAGAGCAATTCCAAAGGCCGCAGCGCGATAGCGCCGGGAAGCAAGTGCCTCTCAATATTCGCTGGAAATCAGATCAGCCGTCAAAAAAGACAAGACGGAAAAGATCTATACCCGCTGCAGGGACGACGGCTGAGCGAAGTTTGGAACATTCCCAGCAGGGCCAGATCGTTATAGACGAACGTCATTCTGGCGTACACGATAACATTTCAAGCCCTGCACTTGATGTCTCGCTAGCGACTCCCATGTTCGATGCGTCCTGGGGAATTCCAGACATAGGGGCCGACGAGGATGGCTTTGTCAAGAAAGCCAGCTGTAGCGACGAAGTTGCTCAGGCCTCTATCTCGAGCACCATAGCGCCTTGGATTCCTCCCCTGAACCCTCAAACTCGGATGTTTCTTTCTCACTGTGAGACTAATCTTTTCCCGAAACTCAGGTGGATAGCTGATATGTTTTAGTTGCCGATGAAGTTGCTCCCAACATGGTCGTCCTAGACAAGATCTCGAATGGGTATCGCGAGATTCTCCTACCGTTAGCCTTTCATGACGAACTATTATTGCAATCAGTGTGCGCAGTAGCGGCACAGCACCTATCCCTCCGACATGCCAGCTTCAGGCGGATCGCAGAGTCTAGCCGTGCGGCCATCATATCGCGGCTCCGACGTGACGCCTTCCAAGAGCCAACTGAACGTCTGTTTAGTGCCTTCACATGGGCTACCTTGATTGTATTGTTAGTCGGCGAGACCATTACTGCCAGTCCCGAGTACACACACTTGCTCCAGATGTTGTTCTGCATGGCAGGGAATACATCGACTATGGCAATGAGTCCTGTCAACCAATTTCTAACCCAGCAAACGCACATGTAGGTGTCTTGTACTTCTGACCCTATCCAGTAAATAGTCCTAATCCACCAGGTTTCAATTTCTCGGGCAGCCGTTCTTGGGCGAAAATCAGGGATTGGATATGTTTCGTCGCCCCCTGAATCTCTTTCTCGACTGGACATACTACGATCTCCCTCCGGAATCTACATATACACAGTCTCTTGGATTTATACGAGAATCCTTCATCAAAGCTTCTCAAATATACATTGGACGGGCAACTAACGACGAAGATCAATGGATGCACCTTGAGGCGCTAAAACAGCTTGTATCCTGCATCCATCCGGACGAGCAGGGTTCTCACGCCCTTGTCTGGGTGTGTTTCATAGGGGCTGCAGATAGCACGACCCTCGATCACCGGCAGTTTTTCACCAGCCGCATGGAGAGCGTGTTCCGTAAGACGGGATTTCAAAACGTCGCTGCCGCTATACGGTCATTACCGGCAATTTGGTCACAGAAGGACTCCGGTCGGTGGACATCTAGCCTTATCCGCACAATTCCGGCTTTGATTATGTGACGAAGTGTAATTGAGATTTGCCTACGTACCAACATCATGACAAAGTGACCCCCGTATACCATCAAGTCGATGAATCCTAGGCCTGCCTGTTCGAACAGAGATCTGACCTCTGCCATGGGTTGCCTATCCAATTCTCAACGGCATCCCGGCTCCGGCTGGTCATGCTATTCATCAGTTTGATCATCATGCTCGCCAGCCTCCGCCTCCTTCAACAGGGAAGTCGCCATAGAGCTTCAAGATGAATTGTCACGTACGCAAAATTATAGAATACACCATGGCTCGCCACCAAGCCCTGCAGCCCTAGAGAAAGTAATCATTTGATATAATGAACAATGGTGACCTTGATACTTGCCGGTAAACGCCCAGCATCAAAGAACATTCTACGAGCTTTAATGGCAATTGAAAAGTCTGGCGATTGGCGTGTTTTTTAATCAGTATATGTTTCTCCTCGCTAATCCACCCTGCGCGATATCAGGTTCCTGACTACCTGAGGTGTACTAGATTGTTACCGCCAGTCGAACTACTTAACCACTTTCGTTGAAAGATCTGCCGCTTCCACAGCGGGAGGATGTACATGGAAGCCCCTTGCCAGCCATAATGTCCCCCGGGGTCATCAACATGACCGACAATAGTTGCTTTCGACATCAGCTTTGCCCATTGAATAGCTGGATCCATTGACAAGTTTGGGTTTGGCGAAATTATACTAATCGCTTTTGTCCTGGTGTATTGACACCTGAAGCTGCTCGCAACGTTTGCTGATAAAGAGACTGCGAAACTTGG
The DNA here is from genome assembly GCF_000011425.1 of Aspergillus nidulans FGSC A4. Lineage (NCBI taxonomy): Eukaryota > Fungi > Ascomycota > Eurotiomycetes > Eurotiales > Aspergillaceae > Aspergillus > Aspergillus nidulans. Next base: position 3,028,308 of record NC_066261.1, on the reverse strand, counting down.
CTTTCGAGGTCAGGTTTAGGTTAAGGAATGCCCAAGCCTGGAAAAGGGTATCAAACAACAACTTACGCGGCACGGAACTGAGAACGGCCTATAGATTATTTCTGGGGTTACAAAGATGGTTCGTTCATCAAAGGAAGATATTATTTTTTCAATAGATGCAAAGATCTTTCAGCCGTTGCCTGAGACTTTGACGGGGATTGTGGATAGAGGGACAAAAGCACAGCAAAGAGAGAAACAGAGATTTAGACACTTACAATATAGTCAGTTATGAAACTTATTAACTCCTTCCTAAGCCTAAGAAGGGACTAAAGATTAAAAAGATATACATATTTTATATAATACTTGTTGCCACTGTTGACCAACAAAACGACCGGTGCCTCTGTCGTTTCAGAAGCGCAAATATAGAATACAGTACTTTTGATGCCCAATATAACTATATTAATATATTGGGTCAGGGGAGCAGCATCCAGATAATAAACCAAAAGACTACAGATCGAAACCCAACCACGCATCGAATTCGAGAGCCATCCATACATCGATGCATTTGTTCTCGCCTCCGTCGCCAGCTGCCCACTGATGGCGGGGGTAAGAGACCGTATCGTTCTTTCGGTAGACGGCGTTTCCGGTAGCATCTTCATGCCATATTCGGCCATGCTCCTCCAACGGTTTCAAGCCACAATGCTTCACATCTTTTGGTGGAGACGGGAATGCTTCATTCCCAAGCGACAATGGCTCCACGGATGGGATGATGGAGTCACAGGTTGAGGGTTCTGGTGCCCACATACCACCAAGCTTTGTTTCGTCGTCGCCGGGGGTACCCTGGGAGAGACAGGTATGGAGCTCTTTGAAGGCGTTATCATGATGATCATGGTATTCGGCATTCACATTCGGCCCTGGTGTTTATCTTGTCAGTGTATCGCTCTTAAATATACCCGCCCTGGATCTCCTTACCTGCTGTCCAGAACTGCATATGGCAGAGGTTTTGCTTATTATCCTGCAGGCAGAAATGAAACCCGCTCATATTATAGAAGTCATAGTCCTTGAAGTCACCGCCCCACCATAGCTTTTCGACCTTGACGAACTTGAGCTCAGGGAAGTCAATACCCTGACTCGAGAGATCGAAAATGGTCTTAACTGGTACATCTTTTGCTTCTTTCCATGGGCCGGGGGTATTCTGTTCTTTTAAGCGAAGAAAGATTGCCCCCAACCGTTCATCCGCTTTTAGCACAGTGTCATATATACCACGGGGCTTCAGCGACTCCTTTGCTGGGAACGGCGCCCCTCCAAGAGGCCGACGGGTCACATTTTGTCCCTCACTTAAAGATCCGAATATTACCTTAACGCCATCTTGTTTCTTGAGGTGCACCTTGTGCTTAGGAGGAAACACCTCAACCCGGATTAAGTAATTTGCCACGACCATCAGTTCTTTCTTCAAGTGATGCTTGAGACTCTCAGGTCGAGGCAAGTAAACCATCCCTTCCTCTCCCCAAATCATTCCATTGATCTGTGGAGAGACGGACGGGAAGCTGAGTTGGTTTTTGTATAGAGTGACAACTGGGTCCTTTTCTCGGTAGTACTTTTTTACATGGTAGCTTAGCGAGGCTAAATCGGCCCTTCCGTTTCCATAGAAGTCGCCGACAATACATCGAGCCGATGATGTTCCAGGTGGCAGGTGCCATTTAGAAACAAGGCCTTTATCAAGATCAAGTATCTTATAGCACCAGATTCCCTAGAAGGAACACTCAGCAATAATGTCCATCATGGTTTGCGCAATGCCCCTGCGCTTGCGTACTCACCTTATTTGGAGATACCCCCGTCACATCCTCATCCTACGATTTCAGGTTTTCAGCCGGAATCCAGGGAAGAGAGGAGGAAGTAGATAAATACTTACGGGAGTGTCGCCTTTAGAATCACGATCCACCGGTCCGAACATAGACACCAGAAACTCGTCATTGCCGTCACCTGGATCAACGATGAGACATTAGTGCCTCGTAATGCTCTCACGAGTGTGAGGGTGAAGTCCTAGCTTACCATCAATATCTGCACACACAATATTATGGACAGGTCCGTCTCCCCAGCATCGCTTCTGGGTAGGTGTTCCGTAAACGTCCAAGACATGGCGCTTCCATGGGTTTCCCGGCTGCCCACGGCCGTTCTTGGTATAGAGACTGACGTATGGGCCGTGGAATGGCTCGCTAACAGCAACATAGGCAAACGAGTCGCTCCCTATCCTCCCTGCGTCTGCAGTCCCAGCGCCCCAGAGGTTACCAGCTGCAGGAAAGAAGGTATTTTCTCTTTGCCAACGCGTCTTCATTTCCCCTTGGCCGATGAACTCTCGCTTCCAATGGCCGTCCTCGTAGTACAGACGGGCAACACCGTCCATCGATGCGACGAGCAGTGAGTCAAGGCCATGCGGGCCATCCAAGCTAGTATGCTGTTACCAATAAGATATATGACCGGGCCTGGCGTGAGTTACCTTTTTGCGTAGATCTCGTGGACTACCCTGAAATGACCATCATCCACGATGTCTTTCCTCCACTCCTTTCTGCGCGAATAAGAAGACGTTAATTTTGGGCACTGTTTATTTGAATACGGTCTCGCCAGGAGCATACACTTCTTTAACTATCTTCCGATCCGGCTTCTGGAAGATAATCAAGGGGATAGGGGTGCTCTATAGCAAGTTAGTAACCGGGGTATCTCTATGCCACTGGGATCTTGCCTTATCGTATGGCCCATGTACTACCGGCGCGGCAATGACCTCAGGGAACGTCCTTTGGGTAAAGTAACCGACTGCAAGGCGGTGGACCGTTGGCCATCTCCCAATAAAATGTTGCTTCCACTCCGCGTTGGGGTTGTTGCCCGGGTTCTCCAGCCATATAATATCACCACCATCAGGATTGGAGTTGATCATGGTAGGACCAAAATTATAGCCTACGATCAAATCATTGAAGCCATTGCCAGTAATGTCCAGAGAGGCCGTGGGGACAGGTGTGTTGAGTTGGCAGATTTCGTGGGAGGTCCATTCCATGGATGGACCAGTTTCGCTATGGGTAAGTCCAAACAGCTCGCACTTACCCCCTGCCTCAGCCTCTGAGGATGAAAACTCATTTTCACACTCTGACTCTTCGTCCAGGTCGATCCAATGAGATTCAGCTCCACTGGAACACGGACAAGTCCTTTTAGGATTTTCAAGATATTCGATTTTCCCTTCCAGGCCGGACCTGAACACCAATATCGATTGTTAGAACTGACTTGCAACATATCAAGGGGCAAGGGATTGGAGTTACGGGCATACACAATTAATCCAGGGGCTTTGTCGTCTTTATGATAATAGAACTTGTCAATCCAATAGCCATCTGCTCGCCTATGAATCACCTCCGACACAAATTTAGGTGCGCGAATTTTGGACATGACAATGAATTTTGCTGCTCAGAGTTCAGTGTGCAATGATAGAATGGTTGTGCATATGAGCTTGAACAGTATAGAGGTACCCTAAAGTGTTGAATTGCTTTTTATTGGGCTTCCCTGCCTTTTTAATATATCTACCATAAGTTCTAGCCCTGTATTCTACTCGAGCCACTGTTCCAGATATGCCAAACGTGACGTATAGGACTATGGCTCTCTAGATTTCTTACGTTAAGCAAAGCTGGTGTTCGGATACATTATCTTGCAGCTGCAAAGGATAACCAGAGACAAGGATAGTTTGATTATAGTGCCGTCGTAGATAGTGCGTATATTTGACGCAAGCAGTAGCTCCGCGGAGACTTTAAACATTAAAAGTTTCATTGGGCTACCTATGGTTTGCGTAACTCTTCGGGCCGTTGTCATGTAGTACAAGCAGGTAGGAATCCAGGCAGTCCTCCCTGGCTTGGTATACCACACATTATGGCAAGGGCCCATAGGGATGCACAGGTAGCTCCATGATTAATGATACATAGACCGTATCTTTGGTTTCTCTGGGCTTTATCCATTGATGTCGCATTGCTTAATTAGCCTGATGAATTAACCGCTCTTATTAGAGATTATCATCGACAATCAGCCTAGGTCAATACAGTAATCATTTGACATCACAAATTGCACTAGGTTTGAGTGTCGAGGAAGACATAATGTGTCTAAAAATCGTGCTTTACACTGATATCCCGGAGTAATCCAGCTCTGGTACATTGGGTTACAACTTGGCTCCACAGCATTACAACCGATATATTCATTATAGGTGATTCATCACCCCTTCGAAAGCTTCGCAAACGGAAATTACTAAAATACAATGTCAATGATGCTCACTACATCTCTGTTCACGTCATCTTTCTCCGAGGGATACAACAGTGTATTCACATCATTGACTACTACTGCATCGAAAGCACCATGACGGCAAACCATGCCATATAATGAGGCTATCGCCTTCTTAGTATCTTGTATTCGCAGAAGAAGAAGAAAAAGATACAATCAAGATTTGTCAAGCTAATCGCAAGATGCAATACAGCAGAATGACCGCAACCAGGGAAAACCCTAAGTACAAAAATCTGCGTGTGGAAGAATGCGATGTCCTAAGTAAGGGATCCACTACGAATCCCAGAATCTGCGGTATCAAACTGAATAACTCCACAGTCATCGGCTCGGGCCCAGTCGGGGCAACTTACGCAAGGGAGATTCTGGACCCCGGCTCCGGTGCTTCGCCTGGAAGAAAAGCTCCAAAGGTTATTATGGTGGAAACTGGGGCGCAGTATGGAACGCCTCAAGGATTTTTGTTGATCCAATACACAGATAGCTGACTTGCATATCTCCTTGGGTTAGGGAGTCTAAAGTGCCTGGTGAACACAAGAAGAATGCCGTGGTATACCAGAAACACATTGATTCTTTTGTGAAGTAAGTGTCCGATATACTTCTCTACAGTGGAGTTTCTGAGACTCACGACGTCAAGTGTTATTCAGGTAAAAAGGTTTCTGCAAATGATACTTGATATTGCATTCCTTGACCGGGTGATTTTAGGGGAGCCTATTTGCAACCTCTGTCCCAACACGTGTGGATCCGAACCTCAAGTTGCCTCCCGTCTCTTGGTCTCCACGGTGAGATCCACTTACAAACATTAGACAAGTATATCACGAGCTGATCATGGCAAAGTGAAAAACAAAACTTCAACGGGCAGAACAAGGAGCAGAATATCTACCACAACTTAGACGCTAATGGTGTGTCCCGCAATGTTGGCGGCATGTCCACTCAGTGAGTGCCCCAAGCCCTCACAAGAGGAGATTTAGCATTCTACTGACCCATTCCAGCTGGACGTGCGCCACGCCCAGACAGCACGAACTAGAACGGTCAAAAATTTTCGATGACGCTACCTGGGACAGGTTGTACAAGAGAGCTGAGGAGCTAATTGGCACTCGGACTGATGTACTCGACCAATCAATCCGACAACGGTTGGTCTTGGATATTCTACGGAAAAAATTTAAGAATCGCGACGCAAAAGCCCTGCCACTTGCCGCTGAAAAAGTCGAGGGCAAAAACCTGATTAAGTGGTCGTCTTCTTCTACTGTGCTCGGAAATCTCCTTGAAGATGAAAAATTCACTCTACTCGATCAGCACCACTGCGAAAAACTGGAATTCAACGATGAAACCAACAAAGTCAGTTTTGCAATCATCAAGAATCTCGCAAAGCCCCAAACTTCAAAAGAAGATGAAGACAGACTGAGAATAAAGGCAAAGTATGTGATTGTGTGTGGAGGACCGATTCTTACTCCACAGCTCTTGTTCAAGTCTGGATTCCGTTACGATGAGGAGGATGCTGAAGATTCTGAAGGAAATAAATCATCCCTCTATATCCCAGCATTGGTAGGGAAACACCTCCTCCCTGCCCATCATGACGAGCCTTAGAGGAAGAAGCTGACGACTAACTTGATTTTCAGGGTCGGAACTTGACCGAGCAAACAATGTGCTTCTGTCAGATTGTACTGAAGGATAAATGGGTAGAGGAGCTCCAGAAAAATAACTGGGGTCCCGAATGTGAGGAACACCGAAGAAAATATGACGAAGAGGACGACCCCCTGCGAATCCCCTTCGACGATCTGGACCCCCAAGTTACCCTCCCCTTCACTGAGAATACGCCGTGGCATACGCAGATCCACCGTGATGCTTTTTCATACGGCGCAGTACCCCCGGCCATTGACAAACGCACCATCGTCGACCTTCGCTATTTCGGTCGAGCCGAGACGCAGTGGAGAAATCGCGTCACATTTTCCAAGAAACTCACGGACGCGTACGGCATGCCGCAACCAACATTTGACTTCAAGCTCTCGACGAAAGACCGCCTTGAATCGCACAGAATGATGCAGGATATGGAAAAGGTTGCTGGGGAACTCGGGGGGTATCTCCCCGGTTCTGAGCCCCAGTTCCTTGCTCCCGGGCTGGCGCTCCACGTATGCGGGACGACTGCAGCGCTTCGCAAAGGCTGCAGGTCAGAAGACGAGATGAAGAGAATTTCCGTCTGCGATGAGAACTCCAAGGTCTGGGGGGTTGAGAACCTTCACCTCGGTGGCCTCAATGTTATTCCAGGGCCTAGGTCAAATGCGTCTAACCCAACATTGACTGCCATGTGTTTCGCCATCAAGGGTGCGGAGGAGATACGGCGCAAGCTGGGCAAAAAGGGTTCTCACAGTGGTAATCGCGATGACGGAGATGTAGACACTGATACGGACGATGACGCTTGAGGGCGGCCACTTGGTCCCCGCGAGTCCATGAGGATGGTCTTGAACAGAACACCAGTTACCACAGTTGGAAATGCCAGAACACCCCATTGTGATTGGATTCCTGAATATCAATATTACTTTGTGGGTGGATATACAAATTGCACTGTAAACACACAAAAGTACACTCTTGCTTTATATTCTTTATTGAATGAGTGGTCGCTATGTAGCTTTTAAATACAAAACTAGCCTTGTCGGACCATTTGGAGTTTTTCTCTTCGTCCACTTCTGTACAACATCCTTGGAAGCAATATAGTACGATGTCGAGCTTGGAGGCTAGAAACGTTTTATGGCAATGCTCTACCAATTGGGTACAACACATTACCCACACATCGCGCAGTTATGTCTAGTCGAAAATTGTGGTTGATATCACAAGCAGATCTCTTATGGAGATGTGTTTCAAGCAGTCCCAAGTTTATATTTGGCCTATATAAGTAAAATATAAAATCAACAAGTCCATATCAATCTGTGTCCCTTCAAGTGCATAAAGGATTATCTGGGCCCAGACTGTCTGGTCTACTAGCTATTGATGCGGCTGGCAGAGAACTGCAGCTTATAAATGTACTGCTGTAACGGGCGTAGGCAGTATTATTTTCAACTGGCTGTCCTGTATAAACGAGTATCACAAGCTTAGAGAAAGAAACAAAAGATAGAAGCGCAGATATCTTCCTCCCCGCTTTATCAACCATTCTGACTTCCCGGACCTGTATGCCGACGGATCCCTTTCCCGAAGTTATGAGGACGGATCTCCTTTCCTAAGCTTCGAGGCCGCACTTCCGAGGCCGTATACTGATGTTGCAGAAACCTTATTTAGGACTGGGTTGAGGGCATGGCCGACAACCCAAAATCCAGGCCATAGCCTGTGACACCCACCCCTCCACATGCTTCTAACAGACAACAAAGATTATAGCCCTGCACTACTACAGATATCAGTATACTTGGACAGCTTGCAAACTGGCCAAGGGGCAGGGTATGGCTATGCAGCCTACTTTGGCCGTATCCTGGTAACTAAGAGGCATGGTCCCACAGGTCTTAGGACAGAGGTCTATGATGCAGAAATTAGGTGCTGTGGAAGGCCTACACGCGGCCTGGGACAACCATGTATATGCTACTCTATCCACCTAGTAATCCTCCTTGATAACCTAGCAGAAGCCTGCCTGCTAGCAAGCTAAAGGCCAATACTACATAGGCATCGATGTTAGAGTCCTTTAGCCAACTAGCTGCCCAGTAGATGGAGGCCCCTTTAATCTTAACCATGTCATAGAAGCCTCTTCAGGTTCACTGGGTTCTAGGCCACTCTGGAATTGTCGGAAATGAGCTGGCAGACAAATTGGCTAAGCTTTGGTCTTCAATATACAGTCTCAACATCCCCCCTCCCCAGCAGACCTATGACGGGAGGCAAAACAGCGGCTTCATACAGAGACAAGTACAGCATATGCTAGTAAGGCACCCGAAGCCCATAAAACCCTCAATATCAGACCCTATACAAAGGAAGGCCACTCCCGCGAGCACAAGCTCCCTCAATGGGTACTTGGCCGACTCATCGCCGCCTGTAAAGGACACAGAGACTTTACAGCATACCACCAATAGTTTAACCACACAGACTACTTGGAGAGCTGCTCTTGTGACAAGACAACGTCTTCAGTATACTTCTTCTTCTGCCCATACACCAGAAAGCGCTGGAACGATAGATGGAGATATATAAGGGATGGCCTGTCAAAAACAATAGATTGGCTCTTAAGTACAGCTGCTGGGGCTGAAGAATTCAGCCGCATTGTACAAGAATCATCCTTTTTCAAGGATATATACCCGAACTGGGCCCTCCGGAGCGCTTGATAGTGCAACAGTCTATACATCTACCTGGATAAAGGGTACAGCCCCTCCCCCCCATCTATAGGTAGCCAAACGGGCATCTGCCCCCAGAAGACCTGGCCAGTCTGACTTCCCGGACCTGTATGCCGATGGACCCCTTTCCCAAAATTATGAGGACGGATCTCCTTTCCTAAGCTTCGAGGCCGCAATTCCGAGGCTGTATACTGATGTTGCAGAACCTTATTTAGAAGCAGGTTGAGGGCATGGCCGACAACAAAAATCCAGGCCATAGCCTGTGACCGATGCCCCCTGGGAGGCCGCAGATTACGTGGGCCCCGTGATCCGCCGAGTGACGTTAAACCAAACCAAATCAAACCACAATATATTGTGGTAGTTACATCCTGAGTGCCAGCCAGTATATAATCCTTATAAAAAATTCGTGCGACCTGTATACTCAACGAATCTGGTGATTTCACTCAATAATAGCTTATTTGGTTTGTTAACCAAGTTCTTATCAGGCTTTCATGACAAACTGGACTCCGTCTGGTCGAGGCTATAGTGGTGCTGGTAAGATATTAGGCCAAGCTTGGAAGGCACAGATCATGTAAGGGTGACCAAACAGGTACGGAGAGATGCATTACCGTAGGATGTTTAACAGGAGAAGCATCCCTTACATAAATCTATCTTTTAATATCATTCCATGACTTTGTTGGCGGTCACCATCCTATGATTTGCAATACAAAGTGTATCTGAGCATGTCATAGCTACACCAAGTTTTATGGGAATATAAATGCTTAGACTTTTACTTAATCTAATTCAGCCAAAAATTCAAATAAAAAGCAATTGAGGTGGCAGGCCGGGCCGGGAGACCGCTAGAATCAACGGGAACCAGTCGCTAATTCTTGCTCACTTTAATTGACCCGGGCCTCCTTCTGCACGCAAGCGGGGAAATTAATTAAGCATAACCTCAATTCCATGATTCTACCATGATCTCCGCTCTCTTTTCGGATTATGCAGGTGCACCCTGAGAAATGGCGTCGCTAAATACCTTCAGGGCGCTGCGGCAATGACAGCAGGTGGCTGCTCCACTCTGTTTGCAATGCAGGTTCATGGCCTACCACCCCGCCGTGTCTGAAGAGAACGGACGGAGTATCCCGCGCATTCTGCATCTCCTATTTCGGTCACATCCATAGCAAAGTAACCAGAATGAAGGCTACCTGTAGCCCTAACTCACAAGCGGAGACGGCGGTGGTTCCGTCAGGAAATGGTAGGGAGAGACCTATATAACCCTTCTAGGACCACGCAGAGTCCGCTGCCTCTGAAAGAGTGTAGCAAGTCAACATCTGGTTATCTAGTTCGTCAAGTCTTCAAAATGCACTACTCTGCTTCAGGTCTCGCGTTGGCATTCTTGCTTCCTGCAATTCAGGCTCAGCAAACTCTCTATGGGCAATGTATACACTAACCGGCGCTCTAATTTTGCATTGCTAACAAGTATCAGGTGGGGGATCTGGCTGGACCGGTGCTACGAGCTGTGTAGCTGGCGCAGCGTGTTCTACTCTGAACCAATGTATGCGCATTCAATACAGCTTGGGATGTTGCTAACAACCCGAATAGGGTACGCTCAGTGCTTGCCAGCCGCAACCACCACGTCTACTACCCTGACCACGACAACATCTTCAGTAACCACGACGAGCAATCCTGGCTCTACGACAACTACAAGCTCTGTTACTGTCACTGCCACTGCATCTGGAAACCCTTTCAGTGGCTACCAGCTCTACGTCAACCCTTACTACTCATCTGAGGTGCAAAGTATCGCCATTCCATCCCTCACTGGGACACTCTCCTCGCTTGCACCGGCAGCCACTGCTGCCGCCAAGGTACCTTCTTTTGTATGGCTGTACGTTATTTCCTCCCATATGGTTCCGTGTATAGGACTGAAGTCAGACAAGAGATGTTGCCGCAAAGGTGCCCACAATGGCGACCTACCTCGCGGATATCCGGTCACAGAATGCTGCCGGAGCCAACCCTCCTATTGCAGGCCAATTTGTTGTTTATGACCTTCCGGACCGTGACTGCGCCGCTCTGGCCAGTAATGGCGAGTTTGCCATTTCAGATGGCGGGGTGCAGCATTATAAGGATTATATTGATTCCATCCGCGAAATTCTCGTGGAGTACTCAGACGTCCACGTAATCCTGGTTATTGGTGAGCGCGATCTACCCGCTATATTGGAAGGCAATTCTGATCTCCTTGATGATAGAACCGGACAGTTTAGCTAATCTTGTCACAAACTTGAACGTTGCTAAATGTGCCAACGCCCAGAGCGCTTACCTGGAATGCACAAACTACGCGGTCACGCAGCTCAACCTTCCGAACGTGGCCATGTATCTTGACGCTGGTATTACCCATTCCCCCTTTCGTTCTCAGTTCCCTTTCAGTCTGTCGCAGTACTAAACAAGACAGGACATGCCGGCTGGCTTGGCTGGCCAGCAAACCTCCAGCCCGCCGCAAACCTCTACGCAGGAGTCTACTCAGACGCCGGGTCACCGGCCGCACTTCGTGGTCTTGCTACCAACGTCGCCAATTACAACGCCTGGGCAATCGATACCTGCCCTTCATACACGCAAGGTAACTCCGTTTGTGACGAAAAGGACTACATCAACGCCCTCGCTCCCCTGCTTCGCGCTCAGGGCTTTGACGCTCACTTCATCACAGATACGGGTAACCTCTCCCTCTTAGCTCAGTCCTTCCCTTCTCTAGAGTCCTTCCTTTCTTCGTTATTTAATCCGACCGCTAACTTCTGATGGTTGAAAAGGCCGCAACGGGAAGCAGCCAACAGGCCAACAAGCCTGGGGCGACTGGTGCAACGTCATCGGCACGGGCTTCGGCGCGCGCCCATCCACGAACACAGGTGATTCCTTATTGGATGCTTTTGTCTGGGTTAAACCTGGTGGCGAGAGTGACGGGACTTCTGATACGTCCGCGGCGCGGTATGATGCGCATTGCGGGTATAGCGACGCGCTGCAGCCAGCGCCCGAGGCGGGAACTTGGTTTCAGGTATGTACATGAACGCTCTTACAGTATATTTGATAAATGTTAGACCTGAGAGGTCATGCAAGTGCTGATGATTTACATCTCCAGGCATATTTCGTGCAGCTTTTACAGAATGCGAACCCGTCTTTCTAGGAAGTTGGCTGCGGAACCATTGATTGAAATCCAATGAGACATTTATCGAATGTCCTACTATATGCCATAACTTGTCTATCAGATGGATGTGATATATTGATAATATATTAACCCTACCTCAGTTGATATTGTTGCAGGTGAATGTACTCTGTATACGCAAATCTCTCGTTTCCGCAAAACCTGCTGCATTAAAGTACGCATTATAAGCTTTTTCACAAACGACCCAAGCTGATGTTGATATGACATCCCATGCACCTCCACCGGTAAACTCGCAATGTGGCCTCCAGCTTCCTTGAAGGTGTACTTCTTATGGTAGCTCTTCTCCTCCCAGCTCGTCAGCAGAGCGACCGTTTCACAATTCCGGATCTCGCAGATATCTCTCATATTGATACGGTGCCAGAAGACTGCATGCATAAAGCCGTGCATCGTGGTGACCCCCTTGCTAACCTCGGTCTGTTATGCAGCGAGGTTGGGGGTGCTCGATGACTTTCTCGCGATGCGTGACGGCCACAGAAGGAGTCAAAAAGGTAGGATCACGCAGCGTTATCTCAGCCTCGTCCACGCCGCTATTGGCGAAGCGGAACCTCGCCGCAAAGTTTCAGTTACATTCAGATGGACGCCCTCCGTATAGCTATGGGTGGTCGAATTGAAACATTTAATGGGCTCATTGTCGAACAGCTGCCTCGATGTGATCAGGTTATGCGTCCCCATAGCTATAATATTGCCTCATCTAGGTTATAATTGAAGTGAATATTGCCCGGAAATAGCAGAAGGCTCCACATAAATAACGGCAGCTGGAGCTTGCATTTTGAAAACCAAAATAGGACAGCTCTTTATATGACTAGGCGTCACATACGTTAGGCCTTTACCTATTCCGGAGCGAATAACTGGGCAATCGTAAAAGATCTTGAAATTAGACCGTGACAAAACCGGAAAAACCGCGCGGGCTTGGGGTGTAGTGGACGCTCAATGAGGAAAGGGCAGAAGGAAACAGTATTAACTTAACGAACGTAGTCTATTGAGAGTCGGACGCCGTATTACGGTTGATTCTATATTTCAATGACGGTGGATGTCCTCTTCAATCTCTCTCGATTCAATACATACGGTAAAGGGGTCAGATCAGGGGTCATAGATTAGGCCGCTTATATCACGTGGGGTAGGTCAAGATGCTCGCATGACACCCCCTTTTCGATATCGTCGGGTAACCTGCGGGCTACCCGCCAAGAACCCAGTTTGCATAAAACTTCTATATTAGGTGAGTACACAGGTGAGTCTATACTAGGCTCTAATCAATGTATCGGCTTGCTGATTAATTCTTTTTCTAGCTTCATACAGCATGTTTGTTTTGGTTGACATCCCACGGGTACCCAGAAACCCGCGGGAGTTTATGGTCTGGACCCGTACCTGACCCCCGGTCCAGGCCATGTGCCCATACTCGATTCGTTGCAGATTTTTGGGTAGATCCGTTACCGGTAAACCGTAACCGCGGGTTAGGTCTACCTGGAATATAGTTCCTCCGTATGGGCTCTTTCGGACTAGAACTCCTTGGCGTAAGCTCGCTAAACAGGAACGAAGGTTTATAAGCACAAAAGTTCCCGGTTTTACTGTACCTGGTGCAGTGGAACTCCTCCTTTTGCAATCGGTTCATTGCAGCCATGACTGAATATCAAACAGTGTCTAGGCTGTCCTTTCTGACCGCCACGCAAACCCTGATTCCCCCTGTTGTTGTGATTGCGACACCAAAGGGCTCAATCTTGCGCTATGTGTCCATCCCGTGTATGATTTGGGTCTGGAGTTTGATGCTGTACCCTGTCGAAAAGCCGTCGTATTTGGCGGTCACATTCGCCGCTGGTGGTTGGATGCACATCATTACAGCTCTCGATGTTCTATTAATTAACCCCAAATGTGCGGGGGATTTTGTCGACGCTGATGGGAAGATTCAGAGCCATTTCTCCCGTCTTCGAAGTGCCATAGGGCTTATGGGTAATCCACGGAAGCTCAATACACCTAGGGAAGCAAAAAATACGCCTCCTGTCCCAAAATACTATACGAAAAGCAGCCCGACAACTATCCCACGAGGCCGCTTCTTGATCCGAGAATCTGCAATTGCAGCGTGGCAATATTTGGCTCTAGATGTATTGGCTTTACAAGCCGCCAAATCAGCTCTGGAGAAAAAGGAAAAAGCAACGGTCCACTATTCTCAACCCACCGACAACTTATGGGTGGAAGTCTGGATCGAGAACGTCATCGCCGCTTTGGTGGCTTGGTTTGTTTTATCACGAATTCTGATCAGTTTCTATTATCGCTTGTTGTCCACTATCTCTGTGGCTCTGGGACTTTCGTCGCCGGAATCGTTCCCACCGCTATTCAATAAGATGACTGACGCGTACACATTACGAAACTTCTGGGGGTAAGTCCCTACATGAACGCCCGTTTATAGTTATAATTAGTGCTATACTGACGCATTCTGACAGAAAATTCTGGCATCAGATTCTACGAGTAGATTTCACAGCTGTGAGCAACTTTGTTACCTGTAAGGTACTCAGTCTCCCTAAACCATCAATACTAGAACGCTACACCAACGTGTTTCTGGTCTTCTTCCTCTCGGGTATTCTACACATCACAAATGACGTTGTTATGAATGTCCCTATACGCGACTCCGGTGCTATGACTTTTTTCTTGTCTTTCACTATTGGATACATGATTGAAGATGGCGTCCAAGCTGTCTGGAAACAATTATATGGCTCTCAGAAAGCTCCTCAGGAGCCAGAGCTATGGAAAAAGGCTATTGGGTTTATTTGGGTTGTGGCATTCCTGGCGATAGCATCGGCTGGATATTTTAGGCCATCGCAGACGCGACCAGAGAGTCAGTTGGCATTCGTGCCTTGGAGTGTCACAGAGATTATTGGTCTTGATGTCGTGGTAGGCATGATTGCGTTTGGTGCGGTTGTCTTGAGGGTCGTCTTTGAATGTGAGATCTGAAGCAGATGTATTCGGAACTCGCTCTCTTTATTGACAGGGTTACCGACAAACACGGAGGCCTGATAAAGTCTCTCCATAACCGACCGTGAAAGAGCTGTTCGTCTGATCTTCCCATTCTCTAACATAGTGAGCTACGCTGCATGAACCATACTGAAGGGATATTATTAGCGCACACGTCCGCTAAATGGGCAAGGTTACCCAGTGTCCATTTGTTGACTGGTATATACATGGGCGAAATAATACTCCTTTCTTTGGCCAAGAATCATTAAAAAGACTGCATACGTAAACGTCAACACTTTCTCCCAACCAGAACCCGAACCCAACGACGGCTAGTTTGAGTTGAGCTGGGTGCATAGCTCCTTCGATCTGACAACGGATCCCCTTCGCACAGACTCATCCCGGACGTCTCATATCGCGGCGGCAGAAATTGTACATCAATGCTGGACCGAACAGATGCTTCTGGAATATTGTGGTATTGTACACGAGAACCCTGACGCGTCTCGGGAAGACATTACTTGATGTACATGGAGAACGACGCCGAGGTGGACAAAGCCACTCACTGGCTGCAGATGGAGGCCAAGGAGTCACCAAGGCTTGCGCCGCTACTTTTCTAAGCAATCTTTTCTAAGCAATAGGTCAGACTCTGGTATGGTCAGTTATAATTGCTTCTCGGGTAAGGCGTATGCTATGAATCTGTTCCTGTATTGAGGGACTCAACAATAACCCAGAGTATGCCGTCCGCATAAGATTCGTGACTTAAGGCTTCGGGCGCGTCTCCATAATCAACCACGAAGCTCTGCCTCATGCTTTCCGGCTTTCTTACGGAGCTCGTAGTGCTTTATAGGAAGAAAAAAGAACCAAGGGAACCAAGTAAGCCTTCAGAAGATGAACTCCAGAGTCTGATGAACCCAAGAAATGTGGTGTCATTGGCAATCAGGGACATTACCTTTTGGCTAAAAGAACCATTGCACGCGGCCAAACTCACAGCCAAGACTAAAGAAGCACAGCTAAGACTGCTCTAAAAGCACGCTAGCAGTTGGAAGTCGTGGAGAGCCCGCGTAAAGCTCAAGTTTTGGCAAATCCCTAGCAGTATTACGCACCAACTTCGGCCGCCAGGCCGTCCACCCTCTTGCAAATTTAGAGACATTATATTCAAGTCTGGATCGTCCAGACTGTCTCCTTGTCATCATAATTGCCTTTCAAGCGGCTGCAACTTGGCCTATGTAACCATACCTGGCATGCCATGCGACCGAATACAGGCGCAAAAAGATAGCTTTCAACATTGCAAATTTGAAACATCCCCCGCACGGTACTGCAAAAGCAAGAGGGTATACGTCGCTGCATTCACAAGTATTGTGCTAAATAACTGGCATTTCATCCGTATGGGGCTCTTCGTTGCCGGCAGACGATCAGCGTTGCATATACCGTAACTGGGACAGTTTGCGAGAGCACGGACTGCTGCCCGGGCCGTTCGAGAAACAGCGGGGACAGCTATGGGGCATTCTATATACTAGTAAGTAGAAGCCGTCTCTGGAGTAAGTGATTAACGATGAACGCTGGGGTAATTTCTTGCATAGGCCAGACAGAAGATTGAAACATCCTCCTAGCCGTAACCGCCGTCAATGATCAGTGAGCCGAAATGTTTATTTATTCTAACAAGCCCTCGGAATTGAGCCAGTTCTTTCCCAGATCTCGTATGTCAACAGCAGTCTCATGAAAATGTGGAAAACGCAGCCTTTCATCACGCTCCTGCCGGTCCTCCTGGCCCTCCTGGGATTCTCCTGCGGAGCAGCCGCATCTTCTAAGCAACCCTAACAACCTCAATAACACAGCCTACCTCTACCCCGTCACAGCCCCAAACACGACTATCTGCTCGATCGCGGCTACCACCAACCGCGGCATCTGTGATATCGCGCGCCAAAACTTGACGGTGAAGCGCTCGTACGCCAGCTTGGTTGATCAGAAAATGCGCCTTGACGTCAGCCATATTGACAAACTTGATTTACTTGCAGGCTATCCACAAGCTCGAATCAGCACATTTAGGCTGGATACAATCAGAAACAGTTTCCAAGCAGCAGGACTAGTGCCATTGAATTCTGAACCAGTGCTTTCAAAGATTAGTATTCAGGCTCGTACGCCTACACCCCCTGGAAGCCGTGGCTGCCAGGAAAGCACTTTTTGCCCACATATACCAGCAAATGTTGATGAGCTTCTAAAGCAAGCTTCTTCATTCAGAGATTTTCTTAAACAGCACTCAACAAGTCCACCATCACTGTCCTATAATGCCCTAAACCAGCTAATTAAGGGCTGTCAAATTGCAATGCAAAAGGGCATACTATTGGAGCAAGAGAATAGGGCGCTACATGCTGAAAATGCCATACAAAGGCGAAACGAGCTCGTACGCATAGATGGATAGCTCATAATAATGGTCTGTCTGGAGAAGAGGCCACAGAGCTCTAGGAAGCTCATAATGCATTTTTTCAGGCAATACCTGGTCCATGCGGGCCACTAGCAGAAGGTGCACAAGCACCAAAGACACGGGCATTACCTACATGTAGTACTTGTAATAGAATTGGGCATAGAAGAAATACTTGTCCAAATGGATAATAATTAATATAAAGGCGTTGGGGTTGATTAAAAGGTCAAAATATAGGAAATCTGTATGCAGGTGCGCAGCTCGCTTACCAACCACGTTAACTACACATCCCAGCTAACTGGAATTACATCGCATCACTATCTTCTTCTGGTAGGAGGATTTCTTCGATGCTTTTCTTTGTCAAAGTATAAGGAATCTCCATTCAGGGCTTGTGATTCGACAATGATAAATAGGTCCGAATCGATTGAATAGAACCAGTCTGCTTTAATGATAGTCGAGATGATGGAGCGGTGTTTTCGTAAAAGAAAGCGTCAAAACAGCAGCTTCTAACTCCAGAACATCTGTTCCACCGTTGTATTAGTAGAGTCCACACGAGTAAAATCAAGGCGTTCGCAGATGAAGTCAGGCTCTATATTATATTCAAATCCGTAAAGCCTAGTTATACGCTTGGCAGCCTATCGTCCGAAACAGATTTTATAGAGCTTCCGGGATCCATATAATCTTCGCCAGGCGAGCGTAGTGGATGTCAGTTACTGGCGTTAGATACTGCTGTTAATTGTCCCTTCGCCCCTTGCCCTCTTCCCCTCGATAACAATCACCGGCGTGATGGTTAGAACCAAGACAGCGACTACCACACCTGCCTGCGTTGCAAAAACTGCAGCAAGGCCATTCTTGGCGATCCACGTAGGCTGAAAATAGCCTACAGAGAACCCACTCGCTGTTCTCCACCCGTTAATGATCGCCGAGACTACGGTCGATTGGTCGGGGTATTTATCAAGAGCGTAAGATGTTATAGACCTGTACAAGCATATATCAACATATTGCACCGCCGTGCTTCCATTCGTGCTCCTATTTATGAGTCTCCAATTGGGCATGTTTCGTGGTGCGTTAACGTACACAGTACTAGCGATCATCCCGGCAACAACCATTCCCCAACCGAATGCAAGTCCAATCCAGTGTTTATGGAAATGAAGCGTCAGCCCATAGGTCAGAAGGCCCGCGGCCATTGTACCGATCGCAAACCAGACGCCGTGGAGGCGATACTCAGGTCGCCAATTCTCCTGGCGGGACCGGTAGATCCAGTTGTTGAAGAAGTAGCCGAAACTGAAGCCTACAAGGTTCAAGTTGTCAGGAAAGAGGTTTAAAATGAGTGTAAAATATATGGGAGGCTGACCTGTCAGACCACCGAGAATAGGAGCCCATCGAAGAGAAGATGATTGAATAGTGTCAAATAGGTAAGGTGGCTGGGCAACAAATGTGGATACGGTTACGGTTATTCCTATGAATGTTAGAGCGTGATGGATATTACCCTATTGTGAGACAAACCAATAGGCCAGCAGAAGTTGACCATAGTGGCAATGCCAGTCAGAAGCAGCGGAAACTTGAAGATATAGACCACAAGCGTCTTCGTCCAGAGAGCTACTGTGGAAAAGACAGGGAGATTATGGCTCTTGATGCCAAAAATCGCCTGGAAGCGGGTGTTGCACTGACACTGTCGGCCCTTCACGAAGTAAGTTTCGTGTCCGAATAGGAAGATGAGGATCGTCGACAGTCCGTAAAAGAGGGTCAGCATGCCGAATGAAACTTTCCAATTGCTTCCTGCGCTGATGTATCCCGCTATCGCGGGGCCAAGGAAAGGTCCAATCAAGAATGTGGTACCCCTGTGACCAGTTAAGCCTGCCAAAATTGAATGGAGTGACAGCGAGTATACCAGATGTTGATCATATGCGGCCAATCTAGGTGCGCCATAAGCACAGATCTGACTTTTTTTGACGAAATGTAAACCTACCTTTAGGATCATACATATCATGGATAATCGGCAGACCAACGACCTGAGGCACGGTCCCGAACAAGCCCTGAAGGGACCGAAAGGCCGTAAACGTTTTGTAGTCATTGGACAATGTCGCACCAAGCACCATAAAAGTGGTGATGAATTGCGGCCAGAGCCAGACAGGGAGGCTGTGCAAAGTATTAGCTTAGCAGAAATGATAAGAACGGCAGAGCTGAAATGATTTATACCGTCCATAAGCCTCGATAAGAGGAATCGCCATCAACCCACCGATCCCCTGCAGGAGCAGCCCGTAGTTCATTGTGGTAGCCGCCTTGTCGACGGTGATGCCCCAGTCTAACGCCTGTTCGACGATCAGGGTTGCGCCCCAGACCATTCCTCTGCAGCGATTCGTTAGCGAAAGGTTGATATAGGTGGAAACGTAACAGTTGCTACGGACCCATCTGCAAGGATCGAACTGGACATGAGAGATATAAACAACAAGCGTTTCTTCCATGGACTCCAGTTGCGAGGGGACCTGCTCTCATCATCGTTCTCTGCTGGAGGGGTATAAGTGGTGGGTGGTAACTCGGTCGTTTGCGGGTCGGAGGCCTTTTCCCTCATCTTCGTGATCGCAGGGTGAGTTGCTAAGTTTATAAAAAAATGACTTTGTTTGAGGTTGTAAGGTAGAGAGAATTAGGTCTTTATGCAAAACCCAAGGACAATGCGAAGAAGTATTGCGGTGGGAAGTCCAGGCCTGCAGAGACAATGCCACGGGAGACGGAGTCCACGCCAGAACAGCGTGGTCGATTAAGCTGCATATGCTTGCAGACGCCGTCGTTTCATGCTAAGCAAGGGAATTAATATGGGCGGGTGGGCGATTAGAGGTGGGTGTCGACTAGATGCAGATGCCACAATCGAGTTGTGCGAGCTGCGTTTTCCCGCTAGCAGG
Source organism: Aspergillus nidulans FGSC A4 (assembly GCF_000011425.1). Lineage (NCBI taxonomy): Eukaryota > Fungi > Ascomycota > Eurotiomycetes > Eurotiales > Aspergillaceae > Aspergillus > Aspergillus nidulans. The sequence goes on along the minus strand of NC_066261.1, from coordinate 3,008,277 downwards.
GGTGATCGGAATTACAAGAATGTACTCGGGTTTGGGTGGGCCTGAGCAGAAGTGCAAAGACTGATTAATATGCATCGACAAGGGACTACTACTTATTTCTCAGCGACTTGTGCTTCCCCTTCAACGGTTTGCTCGTTCGTTCTGGCATCTCAACCACCCAAGCCCAACAAAGCCTTATAAAATGTCTTCGCCCGCCACCGGCGCACTCTTGGCCAAGACACTTACTCCGGTGAGTCGGCTCCCTTCTTATCTACATGGCCGTGAAAATTGACCGACGCTGGATAAATGGTAGGCGGCCGCTCTGGGTTTTGTCCCGGTTGCCGTGCGGTTTGATTTGTTCAATGTTCTGGCCAGAATGGATAGACCAGCGACAGGGGAGGAAGTCCAGGCGCTCTACAAGAGTATACACGGCTCAACTGACCCATCGGCCATTATTCCATGTATGTGATACATTACATACCCCGTAAATCGTACCCAGTTCACTGACCGCAGCAAACGAATCTGGGCAGCTGTCCCCTTGATTCGTAAGACTCACTAATTGTCTATGAGGCTCGCCGCGTCTAATCTACGGGCAGAGGATACCCTTTTTGCCATGGTTGGTCTGGGTCTGGTAGCCCTAGCCGGAGAGGACGTCTACAGGGCGAACGATCTTACCCGTCATCTAGCGGTTTCGCCTTCGGCAGCCCACGGGGCAGTTCATTTGTGAGTCTTTCGGCTAGTTTCCCTATAAGATTATGTTTAACCGGCTCAATTAGCACAACGGAAGCGCTCCTCGCCGGGGCATTCCTGATGTCCAAGCTCCAAGCCGAGAACTTCGCCTACCCCTTCAAGGAATGCAAGACCCCAGTCCAGCACGCGTACCAGCTCATGGGTAAGACCGAGTATGCAAAAGAGCATACCTACTCAATCATGGCCGCAGAGGGACGCCTGGATAGTTTCAACCAGTTTATGCAGGGAAAATTCTTCAAGCCCAGAAAAACGCCTGACCGTCTCCAGGCGCTTGGCTATGACTTTGCAGCAGTTGCTCGTGAAGCCGGCCCTTTAACGTCAACAGTCATGGTCGATATCGGCGGAGGTCGAGGCGAGTTGCTTCTTGAACTCAAAGAGGCATTCCCACAGTTCACTGCTGCAGATCTTGTCGTGGAGGAGTTTCAGTCCGACAACGATTTGAGACTTGACCCGGGAAGCGAGGTCACCTTCGTCAACTGGAACTACAAAGACGAGAGCAGCCCGCAGCCTGTGAAGGGGGCACTGGTGTACCATCTGGCACACATCCTCCATAATTTGCCGGATCTCAATGCAGCACGGTTATTACAAAGGATATCGGACGCGATGGCTCCATACTCGCGACTGCTAGTGCACGAATTCTCGAAGAATAGAAACTACGCCTTGATGCACGCCAGCATGATAGCACTGTACGGGGGCCGTGAGAGAACAGGCGCGGAGTGGCGACAGATGGCTGCGTTGGCTGGTCTCAGGATCGCTTTCGAGGGTTATCCGGATCTAGGTGAGGGGGTTTTGGAATTTCGAAAGATTGAGATAGATAGCATTAGCAGTGGATAATCAAATCGAGATGAGCTCGGATCCTTCGTTGGATCGTTTAGCCCAGCACAAGGTGCGGATCGATAGCGCCAGGAAGCACCCGGTCTCCACTGCCAAGGACCGAATAACTGTTATAGCGTTTAAGCCTGGAAAAGCTCTTGTGGCCATTGCGCGGCCCTGCAGGGGTCAATTCCTGCTCCTCATCAGCCCATCAGTGAGGCTGGATACTATACCGCTTTTCCGGCGGAGAATTACCTTCCGGGACCCCTGCCTCGTGCTTCCATCGGAGATTTGCCTTCCCTATCTGTACTTATGCTGCTCACTATTAATAAGTTCTTCCGCTAAGGGCTAGCCAAAACCCTAACTCCCGAGCCCAATCCTATACTAGAGCCCGTCCCGTGCTTCTAGGCCGTTTGGGAACGGAATGAGCTTTCATTTATTTTCAGAAATTAATATTATTCTTTTCTTTTTCTTCTTTTTTTAAAAAAAGAATATCGACAACTCTGACCATACTACTCTCCTGCAGTCGCCTCAAGACCTGGCTGGATTTTAGTTTGATATCTATTACGATTCTTACCACTCTTGATCGACTTAGCCAATGGTGTCGATGAATAGATAGCAAAGGTGCTTGTTAATAATACACACCAGCGTCTTGACAAGCCACGAATCCAGTCAAGTTTGGCCCTTACATCAGTTGGTCCTCGAGAGTGCGGTGCAGTTACCCAGCTAGGCGAGGAAAAGCAAAATCAGGCTACTAGAGGAAATGATACGATCAGAGTCTCAGGAAAACTGCCAGGGTCACTGCAGTAGGCTCGGTCTAGTGGATCGACTCTGTTCTCGATCTCATGAGCGAGGCATTGTCCGGACTATCCCTTCTTATAGAGGGTCGCACCTTGCTTCACGTCCATCACGCTGCGGTGTCACCCTCAGGAACGAACTGTCCATCAAGAACAGATAATGTCGTCTCCAGAGACGGAATCTGACTATGGTAGAGAGACATCCTATATGTCCCTTTTTGCATAACCTTGCACAGCTGACGAGATTGTTCTCTAGGGGTACACTATGTCACAGCGTGTTGGGTAAATCCAAGTGATTCTCACTTTCATTCCTCCTTTCTAATAGTTGCAGTAGGTCTTGACCGCCCTTGTCTCGGCAGCTCTGATCTTCAGATTTACCGTCAAGACATGGGCTCGCTGGGTCCTTCCTACAGTCAGCTCCCCGGAGCGGGTATGGGGCGCTGAAGACTTATTGTTTGCTGTCGGCTACGCCTTTGATATGGCCCATATGGCTTTGATTCAGAAAAGGTAGGCAGGTTACCTGGAACTGTTGACAATACTCTGCTAATATTCTCAGTCTCGATTACGGTCTCGGTCAACATATTTGGACCCTCACGGATGTCCAGCGCATCGGCGCCCTAAAGTACGACTTTCTCTCTCAGCCTATAGGTAGACAGCCCACTGCTTTCAATAATCAGCCGGGCGAATAATTGACGTGGCCTACTTCAGCGGTCGCCGCATCGATGCTCTCTCGCTGCGGAATGACTTGGTTCTTGTACATGTGCTTCAGCAGCGCCGACAAGCATATCCGAATCTCAATTATGATCGGAATGGTGGTCCAGATAATCGCAAACTCAGTCACTATTCTGCAGATTGTGCTTCAGTGCGGCCCGAATCCATACCGATTGGTATTGTCCTCCGCCAGCTTCTATCCAATGCCTTCTAACACGCCCGATTGACTTGCACAGACCGATAGGACGGCATATTTCCACTATATGTGGGATGGCGTTCCTACCGACGGCTCAGTGACATGCCAGTCACCTAACGTTCAAACAACGATCGGATTCGTCCAAGGAGGTAACCAGCCCTGAGCCGATTCGCCAAGTCTTCATATTGAGATATCATAATAGGCTTCAACACAGCGGTCGACTTCTTCCTCACCGTCCTCTCTGCCATCCAACTATGGCAGTTCAGTATCCGGAGCGTGGACCGTGCCCCATCATCAAGTAACTCCTTCTTTGCGCGCTTCAAGCGCTTGCCGAGACAGGCGAGGAATAGGCGGATCTGGCAGACTATAGTTCTTAGTGGGCCACTGGCACTCTCGGGCTGCGCTTCTATTGTGAAGACTTATGTACGCCTCTTATTCTTTTTGCATCTGGCAGGATCCGAGAATTGTATGTACTAACATTTTTCTTCCCGGCAGTTATTGAAGTCTCTCGGCGATAGAAATGACTTCACACGTACGTTCTCCATTTATCAGAGTGGGACCAGCCATTCTGTTCTGATAACTGACAATTAGGCTGTAGACAACATCATACCGTTTGTGCTATGGGTAAAGTGAGTCTAAACCCTCCTCTATAGCCGATCTAGGCGTTATTTTCGCCGCTAATTGTGATTGGCTTTCCAGGATTGAGAATTACAGCATCCTCCTCGCAACCTGCGGTCCGATAATCCGGCTCTTCGTCCGCGTTGTGTTCGACAAACCCCACGCGTCGAGGTGGGATTATCCCAGTAATAGCCACTCGAATCAATACTCGCACACACGCGGCCGTGGTTTGGATTTTGACTTGGATGGGCACCGTCATAGGCAGAATCATGGGTCGGTTGTTATGACTGTTTTTGGATTAAAGAAAGGAAGTTCTGGGCCTACGTCGTTTGGATCCGACGAGATGGTGAGAGGGAAAGATCGCGATGCTCGAGATGGCGTTGGAGGAGTCACTGTCAAGACGGATATCACTGTGCAGGTTGGTGAGGATGGGGGGTCAACAGAGAATTTGGTAGGGGAGCCATGAGCCTTTGAAAACTGTTCATCGGCCGTTAACTGGTTATCTCTGTGTAAATAGCATTTTCGGGTGGGAAAGCAAGTAACACCGGTGCTAATACCTGTTCGTTGAAGATGGCTACGAGTGTAGTGCAAGGTATCCGGTCCGACCTCCCCAACGGTCCCACGAACAAGAAGACAAATCGCTGTAAGTTAAGCTGGGTGGTATAAGGGCAGACCAGGCGAACTTTCATGCGATCGCTGATTTTCCAGATTGTTCGTTACATAAATCCTCCAACCATTACTTTGGCTCATACCTCCTTGGACAAAATATACCAAGTCACCTGAGGACCATAAGAAAGACAATTCCAGATGACGCAGACAATTTGACTCGATTAACCTACCGAATAACAATATCAAATAATGCTTAGTTATCAGCTTTTCCTTCCCCGGCGTACTTAGGGCAGCGTCCAACTCCAGTAACTACCAAAACGGCTGTCTTAAGCAAGATCACAATGAGGAGTCCTGTGAGCCACGTACGAGACGGCGCACGGTGGACCAGCTCGGTATCAACATTGTGCCAACCTGTGCCACAAAAAGCCAGACAGCAACCATGTCCGTCTCAGAGACTATGTGGTTTCGCTGGACAATTAGCTCCACCCAGACGATCACAGGCCATGCAAATATCAGCATCAAAATTCCCCCCAACGGAATAGCAGGGTACGTGCGACAATACCACGGGATTCTACGGGCACGCTCGTCGTCTACAGTCCCAACGTAAATCAAATACCCGGCCACAAAAATCATGTTGAACACCATAATCGAGTCTGCGATCTGCCAGAGCAAAAGGAAAATGTGCCAGCCGTGGCTCAGGGTCCTCCACCCGAAAAAGAAGAATTGATACTCGCCATATCCTTCTGGTTGGTTCGTAATCCAGCTTATCCATGCACTGATTGTATTGAGAATGAGCACCCCCATCGTGCCGATGGCGAGGAGGATGCTCAGGAAGATATTACCCGACGAAATGCCGCCTAGGTAACTGATCGCATAGACGATGTTGAAGTGGACCGGGAGGAGGGAGAGCGCATGGAGCTCTTTTGCCCTAACAGCGTGGTACCATTGGATTTGAGTGTAGCAGTTGTAGGCGAGGAAGCCAGCGCTTGTGGGGATATTGTTCCCCACTCCACTGGAGAACTGAGCGGGAGCAAGCAACATACTGGCGTAGAGGAGCCACCGGTTGGTGAGACTGAAGCCTTGGACGACTTGTACTGCGGACATGCTTGCTTTGCGACGGTGGTGCTAGGTTGAGATCTATTCACATATAATTAGCGTAACAGCCACTAAACGAAAAGGTAGACATACAAGAGCAAGAGAAAAGGGAGAAAGAGAGGTCGAGTCCGTCCCCTCTTCTTGGTAGGTAGTAGATATATGCTGTATATATAACTTGCGTACGCGCAACACTCCAGAAATAGATGCTCACTATAAAGATGTAGAACTGGGTTAAACAACAAGGCTGCTGCAACGGTAGAACCCTGGATATGTTATCCATGCGCCTATAATATATTCAAGTGCCTGGACGGGGCGCAGTAAGGCTGAAAGACACGCTACAGAGATCATGGGGTCAATACGAGACAAGCATTTGTTGGCCAATTACTGTCGAGCAATTTCACATACTCTGAAGGGCCCGGACCCTGCCAGCCTCCCGCACTGCATCTGCAGGATTCTCGTGGCATATCATGTACAATAATGCAGCCATGGCCGATTTGGAGTGCGGCGATGGACCTTCAATAAAGGCCACGGCTCCTCCATACTCAGCCAGGTAAAGTAGTCATTGAAACTAGAGAATCGGTAATGGACGTCCACATCCAATAAAGTACTTGAGACTGGCATTACGTCCACTATAGTCATGTCTCTGTGGCCTGGAAAGGATGTGGAAAAGAAAGTGCATTGTAAATGATTGAAAGGAAGGGTCTCAGAGGGGACTTAGCGTAGTCAGGGTTGCCAACATTGCCCAGACGTGCCAAGCCCAGGTTCTAGGCCATGCCGTAGGTCAGAAGTCGCCAGGGCCAGTAATTTTTGACCGCTAGTCGGCCTCAATTACCAATTCTCTAAGTCATGATCAGCTGACCCCTAACAAGAGGTCTCGATCCTGCATATCCCAATACCGATAAAATAGTTAGGAATCATTCCTGTATATCGTACATTGCAAAACAGAATGCCTGCGTTGTTGGAGTGCAGGCCCATGAATATATTCCCAGCAAGCTCACAGAGAGATACCATAGGCAGGATATGGAATCAAGCTATTAACACATTTATAGCAAGCAAGGCTTAGCTGGAGGTTTGAATTTGGACGAAGCCGGAGCTGGCGAAGTGTCAGCGCTGCATAGTATGAGGCTTGGACTGTAAGGGGACGATATGCTAGTTCAAGCTATATCCAGCCGTATGTACAAAAAGGGTTCATTAAAGCGAGAAATAGGACCGTAATAGGACCGTATTAAGCGAATATACGCCTACACGAGCCTCTGATAGCCGAGTTCTAGAGAAAGGTACCTCGTATGAGGAACCCATAACATAGACTGGCCCCGCGATCCAGCTGTCACTCAGTGACACCTGACCCGTCATGCATCCCTCACGAACCTAGACACAAGACATAACCAAATGCTCTTGAATCCTATCTACCCTCATTTTAGCCTTATTATTAGCTATTGCTTCAGAAAAACACATCAATAATTATATATTATATTTATAGATTCTGCAGAATGCAACAGCTTATGCTAGATAGTATGCATTACACTACCTTAGAGAGAAGTTTAACCAGGCAAATATCTACTCTGACTAGTCTTCGGGCTTAGAGTCTGTTCTGTGCTATATGAGTAGCAGGGAATAAGGATCGGTTAGGTACAACAAGATGCAGATAGTAAGTACCTAATCAATTTTAGAATGGCACCTTATACTGGGCAAGGTAATCGTGTTTCAGAAATCTGGTCTTATGCAAATATGGGCGTGGCTCAGAATCGGAACGGGACGGACTGGCCAAAGCCGCCTTTTGAGGCGGGCTTCGGCTATTCTCGGAATAGCCTCTCTATCTGGACAATTACAGCTCCCTGGAAAGGCAGCAGAGCAATTCAAAATCATGCCTTGCTTCATAAATTCAACCTTGTGGAGTTGGCTGTAGCGATGTTATACCTGGTGTTTCCTACGGTATAGCCAATAGCATAAAAAACTACTGGCATGACAAATATTTATTACCGGTGGCAGTGCGCCTTACCGCATAGACGTTTCCAGAATTATATCATGGTCAGGATGGACGGGACGGAGAAGATGGAGTTCTCTAGCAGTAAAAGGCGTCGTGAATAAATAGTCAAGGGCGTGGATATAGCTGGCTTGCTTGGACATAATGGAAGCTATCAAATTCTGCTACTACTCGAAAACGACTGCCATCCGTTTACTAGACCTTCCCGCTTGCATATCACAGACCATCTCGTCGACATCTTCCAACCCAGACCGGACCTTGATCTCAGGTGTAATGCCATGCTTGGCTGTGAAATCCACAGCCTTGGCCATACGCTGAGGGATGCTTGTGCTCTCCGACTTGACAACATAGGTGCCAATGGCGAGGTCAAACGTCGACAGCTCGAGCAGGCTGGAGCTGATTCCAATCACCATCAACAACCCCCTGGCCGGACGATAGACGGTGCGCCCCTATAGGCAGCTGGAGCACCGCTGAAGACCGCCGTCGGGTGGACGCCGCCGGGGGTGAGTTTCTTGACCTCGTTGGCGTAGTCTGGTCGAGAGAGAGAATTGATGATAACATCGGCACCTTGTCTCTTGCATGTCTCGAGAGCCCCGTCGTTGATATCGGTCGCGATGACCCGGTAGCCCATCGCGTTGGCGTATTGGACTGCGAGCTGGCCCAGGCCTCCAGCCCCGATCGCGGCGAACCACTGGCCAGCCGTCAGGTTGCAGCTGTCTACGGCATGAAAGGCTGGCGTCCGGTCAGCAACAGATCTGTCAGACATGGCTGTCCCCAACATACCTGTTATCCCTGCACAGAAAATCGCAGAGCTGCGCTTCGAATCCAGCTGGTACGGAAGGTGGATGATGTTCTGCCAATCAACGGCAGCGTACTCTTGGAAGAACCCGAAATCCCTGATGCCCCCGAACCCAGAGACTACGGGGGTGCCTTGTGTACAGTTATTGTTGTGCACCATGCACCCTTCACATTCGAAGCAGCAGCCGTTGATATGCAGGAATCCGACTGGATCCCCTTCTCGAAACCCCTTGTCAGTGCATTTCGTTCCCAGCTCAGCAACGTAGCCGGCACCTTCATGGCCAAGCGTGAAAGGCTCGGCCATGTTGGGCTGGTTGATGGCCAGGATATCTGAGTGACAGAGAGACGCCGAGGCCAGTTTGACCAGGATCTGGTTTGGGCCCGGGGTTCGGATAGGTACTCGATTTACCACCACCTTTTGCAGCTTAGGATCCCATTGCGCCGCCTTCATGGTTTCTTCTGTGTAGGTCATCCTGTTGGATTCAGCTCATAGACCGGAGGTGATGTGCCTTGAATGTCTTACACTTACTGCAGATGGGGAACTACATAATATTTTCAAGTCATTGGAACCGAGACAATACAGGAAGCAGCGCGGGATATCCTTTTCCCTATAGACTTCCTGACCCACTGCAGCCAATCTGCTACGTCTCTTCCCGACAGCTTCTCGCGAGGATATCTCAAGTTGAAGGTTATTTGCTATTGCTGAAAGATTACAGTAAAGTGCTTGTCACACCATGTAGATGTTCTCTAGACATGCTCAATCATCTCAGTGTCAGCCTTGACATCGGATACAGATTCTTCTTTTCCAACCCCTTGTAGGCGCCTCGCCACCTGGTAATGGACGTGGTTCCTCATACTCGGCACAAAGCAACTGGAAATGACCAGGAGAACACTGAATGGAATAGTGCAAAGGAAGACAATGCGGAAACTCTCCGAATACGCTACCTTGTGCGCAGTCAACAACGCGGTGACAACGCTTTCCGTAACACCGTCAATCCCTTGGAGACTTGACCCGCTCGACACAGCCTCCAGCAGACTAGACAGCGACGATTCTGGCAAACCAGCCGCGGTGGCCGCTGCACCTACGTACTTTGGTATGTTCTTCGCTACCTCGTTGTTCAACACGGAGACGTAGACTGCCTGCGCAACTGCTCCACCCAGAGCCCGGAGAGACCCGAGGACACCAGCGGCAAGCCCGATGTCCTGCGGTTCCACTACAAGTGTGACACCTGAGAAAGTGACATAGCCGACAGCAGTGAATCCCGGTTGAGATCAAGTGGTTAACAACCACACGAATAGCTCTAGGGTAGCAAGGGACGACCTACATGCAGCCCAAGGTGCCCAACGCTATAGCCATTGACCAGATATCCGAGCCCAAAGCACTCAGTGGGGTAATAAAAGCCATGGCAAGGCAGGAAACAATAATCAATAATGCACTGGTACTTGACGCCAGGAACAAAGCCCAGCGCCATGCCGCCCAGTATCTGGCCTAGCAGCACGCCACCGCCGACTACGGAGCTCTGGAGTCCAATCTGGATCGAGTCGGTGGTGTATATGGACTCGATAAGCTGTGGCCAGAGAACGGTGAATGCGTAATAGACCATAGCGCCAACAGCAGCATCGGCTACGATTGCGACAAAGCCAATATTCTTGAACGGCCTTGGGGGTATGAACGATCGTTCATTGCACACAAATCCCTCCATTGCGGATTATCAGCAGACAATGAATAATATACTAGCGGTTGCTCACCATAGAGCACAAACGCGACGATGGTCGCAATGCCGATAAGCAGAGCACATAGAGTAGGGGCGCTGACGCAAGGGTGTTCGAATAGTCCACCCTACCGTTACCTCAGTCCCGTTAATTCTACTCTCAAGAAGTCCTCGATGGCTAATCGGCTGCTGTCAACTCGCGGGTACTTCAGTTTCGACAAGCTTGCCCATCAGAAGCGGTACTTTGGCCCGACCACAAACTGCCACATCTACTTAGCGATATTACCTAGAACTGAAACTAACAGAGTTTTCCAACAATTTCGCTTTTACAAATCAGCATCATATAGTATCCAGTGATGATAGCTAAGCAACGGCCCACTCATGGTCAATATTGCGGACATACGTAGCCAGTCCCAGCGTACCCTGCTTCACTTCAGCCTTGACGGTTCCGTTCCCCAGAAAGGCAAACTGGTTCCGGTAACAGTACTTGATCTCATAGTCCTCAAACCAGGGATCAGTCCCTTCTTGGTTTGCCTTCTTGATCTCTCCGAAAACCGGGTTCACGTTAGGCTGCACTAGAGCCTCGAGGTAGCCGTCACCGGAGAGATGCGACGGCAGCCAGGGGCGAACTTAAGGATAATAAAAGACTTCAATTCCTCATGGCAGGGCCCCATCCGTCGCATCATCTCATCGGTGATAATTTGCCGGAAGTTGTTAGACAGGTCCGAGCCTTGAAGGTACATCCCAAACAGTTCGTTGATCTCCGCCTCAATCCCTTTCCGGAAGGCCAGATGATAGTTGAGATCCTCCCTGAAGCGCTTCTTGTCCTCTTCGGTAAAAAATAGTTGGATCCTGGCTGGGAAACAATATCATGTCTACCCAGACTTGAGCAATATCATCCAGTCATCTACTTTCGTATGACGCGTTTCTGCCATAGTACTAATTAGGGGTTGACTCTAGCACATTCTCTTTGCTAAATCTAGAGGTAGTTCATAGTTTTGAGCGTACACCTGCTGCATCCCTTTGTGCCCATTCCTTCAATACCCTGCGATGAAGTTTCCCGCTGGCGAGTCGCGGCACCTCATCAACAAGCTGGATGCCCCCAGTGATCTGCTTGTGCTTCGCCACGCGGTCTTTCATGTAGCTCTGGATGTCCGCCTCGGTCAGTCCGCTTGCCTCTTCCTTGATCTGAACATAGGCTCGTGGGCATTCCTGCCCGTTGGCAATGAATCCCACGACTCCCGCGTCTGCAATACCATCATGTCCTAGCAGCACAGCTTCGAGTTCTGCCGGCGAAACCTGTAGCGCGTTGACCTTGATCAGTTCCTTCTTTCGGTCGACAACCCAGAAACAATCATCCTTGGCGACCATGATATCACCTGTTTTCAGCCACCCATCGCTGTCAAGGCTTTCCTTGGTCGCTTTGTCGTTCCTCCAGTATCCGAGACACACATTGGGACCTCGAACATGCAGCTCCCCCGGCTCTCCCGGTCGCACCGGTCTCCCCTCTTCATCTAAGAGCTTACACTCGCAATTAGGGTCGAGCATGCCGACGCTGCCAGACTCGTCGTAGAGTCCCCCGGGGACATGGATCGCGCCGCAGGTGACCTCGGTCATGCCCCAGCCTTGTACCACGTTGGTCTTGAAGCGGTTCTGAATCGTATTCTGTAGCTCCCTCGAGAGCGGTGCCGCTCCACAAAGAATATTTCTGACGCTGCTGAGATTGTAGCGGGCCGTCTCCGACCTCTTGTCGAGCATGATTAGGATCGGCGGAGCGACCTGGAGATGAGTAATGCCGTACCTCTCGATAGTGGCCAGAAACTCTTCGTAGACAAATTTACGCATGATATAGACGGGGAAGCCGAGCTTTGGAGCCATCAGACATGCATATAGTTGCCCTGAGGCCAAGGAGTCAGATATTGTGAGCTGGATATTCAGAAGTAGAGAGGCCTACCGTATGCGTGGTACAAAGGAAGAAATCCAACCCACCGTTCCGGTGGTCGACTTGCTGGCACTAGGGCGTGGGGAAAGCCCTGATCGCGCATAAAGATGGTCTGTTCCACATTGGCAATCAGGTTGCGGTGTGAGACGCACACGCCCTTTGGCAGGCCTGTGGTCCCTGAACTGTAGTTGATTGTTGCCACCGTCGTGGTCGAGGTATCAGCCATGTCGTCCCATCTCCATTCCCTCGCTTCGTCTTCGCTCCCGATAAAATCCCTCCAATCCTGCACACCGTCAAGTGTTTCGCACGGGTGATCGGCAAACTGAAAGATGCGCTCCTTTAGAATGCCTACACGAGAGGCTGCATCGACCGCGGTCTTGACAAGACTCGGGTGCACGAGAATCAGCTTAGAGCCCGTATCTTTCAGCTGATGTTCAATTTCGAGCTGCGTGTACGTCGGATTCGCCCCGCTAAAGACTCGTCCTGAGCCGACAATTCCCTGATATGCCACAGGTACAAATATATGGTTCGGCGTTAAAATTATGACGACCTCGCCTTTTCTGATGCCTAGCCGATCGAGGCCGTACCCAAGACGCCGGACCCATGTGAGCATCTGTCGCGGGGAAAGCGAGTTGTTGGGGTTACTGGCGTCGATCCATATAGGTTGGTCGGATACGGTCTGGTTGGGGGGGTAGAGGTACGAGAGGATGTTTGATTTGGGGATTTCGAGATGGGGGAAGGTGGATCTGTAGACCATGGCTCTCCTTGTTGTTTAAGGTCTTTGTTTTCTATGTTTTCTGTCTTTTAGAAAAGAGCGAGTGCCCTGCGGTTTGAGGTCCTATATTTGATGCTTCTCATACGCGGGGTCCGGGTAACGTTTACCTCGGTCGTTGGGATGAGTCTATCCCTCCCGTCATTGCATGCATTTCATGGACAAAAGCGTTTTTTTTTTTTTATCTTTGAAAGCATCATATTTAGCTCAAATAAAAATGTGTAGCTACAGCTTGGGCTCTATATACTCCCACGTGCAATCGTCCCCCAACTCCTCATCCAGCCCAAACTGCTTCTTCAGCTGCAGGGCAACCTTGTAGTATTGTTGATGCCTTGCCACCACGCTGCCCGCCGTCTTCAACTGGTCTCGCCCGACCTGATGCGGTGGGCAGCATCAGGCCCATCGGCGACGCGGACGAACCGGGCGTAGGTCCAGATCTCGGGCAAGGGGTATGCTGGGTCAAACCCTGCCCCCGTAGAGCTGCATGCATTCGTCAACAATCTTGGCCACTGCGATAGGCACCAGGATCTTGCTTTGTGCGATCACGTATCGGCCGCTTTTGTTGCCCAGAGCGTCCATCGTGTCGGCTGCATTGAACACGACCAGGCGCAGGGCATCCAATTTCAGTCGCATCTGCGCGATCCGCTCGATATTACTGTCAAATTGCCAGATGAGCTTGCCTCGCGGTTTCTTCCGCTCATCTGTTGCACGGACTAGCGCGTAATCGAACGCCAGCTCGGCTTGCCCGATCAGTCGCATACAGTGGTGAATGCGTCCTGGCCCTAGCCGGCCTTGAGCGATCTCAAACGCCCCCCCCTCGCCGAGAACCACATTCGAGACGGGAATGCGCACATTGTCATAGACGTACTCTCCATGGCTCTCGGGTGCGCAGTCGTGGCCCATGATTGACAGATTCTGTCGCATCCGGAAGCCGGGCGTGTCACTCGGGATCAGGAGCATAGAATGGCGCCGCCGCGGGTTAGGGTTGTTTGGGTCGGTGCATCCCATCAGGATATACAACTTCACCTCAGGATTCCATTTGGTGGCGAAGAGTTTGCGCCCGTTGATCATATACTCGTCCCCCTCGCGGCGGATGCTGATAGCGATCTTGGTCGCGTCCGACGAGGCCACATCTGGCTCCGTCATCGAGTAAGCGGACGCGAATTCACCTCGAAGCAGCGGCTTGAGCCACTGCTCTTTCTGCTGCTCATTACAGTACTTGGCCAGCAACTCAATGTTCCCGGTCTCGGGCGCGTGGCAGTTCATCGTCTGGCCCGCCCAGTACACCTTCCCCATGATCTCGGCACAGCACGCCTACTCTAGGTTCGTGAGGCCAGGGGATTCTTCAAACTCCTTCGGCAGAAAAAGATTAAATAGTCCACGTTGTTTGGCTTCTTCACGTAGATGTCGCATCAGTGGTGGCATCTTCCAGCGGTCTTTGGCCAGCTGAGCTTTCATGATCCCCTGTGCGGGGATACATCTCGTCTCGACCCACTCATGCACTGCCTGGATTTTCTCGATGGCGATCGGGCGGAGTTTTGTGATTGTCCATGCTGGGTAATTGCTGAACGGAAGCTTCGAGGTGTCCGGTTTGATCTGGGTCATTGTTGATGATTGCACCGAGCGGGTTGGCCAACATTGGGAAAGAATCGAAAATTAGAGGGCGCTGCGGGTATTGGTAGCCTGTATCTGCCGCATATATGATGTATCTAGCAATATATTCACACCAAGAATTGATCGCTCATCTGTACAAACCTTTGTCCTGCTTTTGAGAAACGAACTCGCGATCACCGTAATGGATTCACAGTATGCGCCGGCCTGGCAAAGGGCGAGTAACCTCTCCTGGCAGTGCAAGACCCAGGCCACTAACAAGCCGCTCACAGTTCCTCGACGAGTTTGGGGAGTCTCCAGCTGTTTATGGCTCACTTCCCGAGCTACGAAGCAGCTGGGGATGTTAATCAGCTCCTCACCTCGATTAACACCGCATTGTGCTGGTTAAATATATACAGGGCCGTCCTCTCCTCAGCAGAAACGCCAGGAAAGGTTGGATCCTTGTATATGCGCCCATCCAGATACTCCATGATATAGAACGGCGTGCCGATAACCCCCTCGTCGACGCAAAGACAGAATACCCTGGGAACAGGAAGTTCGGTTTGCTCGAGAGCGTTGAGGACTTCACGCTCTACCTTGTGGGCGGACTGTGACACCAGCTTGCCCGGGGGCTTCTTGCGCATCACATATTTTGCGCCATCGAAAGCTGTAATCTGGTAGGTTGGCTTGGATTGGCCATACCCAAACTGCAACTTCTGTCAGTATCATTCATCTTCTGTTTACGAAAATGGATAAATGGTTCGTACCTGGCTCATCGTGATCGGGGTCTGGATCACCGGGACATGAGTCGCGATGTAATTTCCCAGTGTTGCGACATCTACGGCTGATGAAGTGCCACAACCTAGCAGAACAAGAGTTCTCGACTCCTTTCATCACCTAGCGAATGAATGGATGGAGTCGTAGCGCTTAGCTTTACGGCCGGCGTGGATATCGGCCGGATATCGTTTTCCTGCTACTAGGGGATTCACAGTTACTGTCGGACGAATCATGAATGATCAACAACGTATTGCCTGAAGCCGAGGAATACTTTACTCTAGGTAGCATCTAGGTAAAGGAGCTAGGAATAATATTGGCAGCGCGGAAGCGATTGAAGGCAACATGCCAGGCTCCCTGGACGTCGGTCTCTTCCTTCGCGCTCCCCCACGCGGCATGCATCTTGGTCAGATCGACCTGCCGGTCAAAGTCGAACTGGTTCATGAGAAAGTTGGAGACGATCGTCAGGCTCTTGTCATTTCCCACCCTGCCGCCTTTGAGCCCATACTTCTTCTCCATCTCAAAGCATTTCCCCTTGTTCTCCTGGATGTATACGCTGGGATCCGGGCCCGGTCCGTCTGTAGGCGCCACTCCCTTTAGCCCAAAGTACTCTCAGATGATGGGCCACTTGACCGACCAGGTGGACCACTGTGCGTTGTCGGCCACGTTGTACCACTCCCCTGCGCTCCACTCTGGATGCAGGCTGGCGTAGACAGCGAACCGGCCGATAATATCTTGGTTACTGTCGTTGCTCTTGATAGTCCAGCTCTTCGTGCCGGGGAAGACAACCTCTGCACCTGGTCCATTGATTTCACGGTAGAGACTGAGGTAGAGGGCAAGCCATTGAGCCAGGCAGTAGGCGTTGTTGTTGGGGACAAAGCCAACGACGATGTCAGGAATAACATCACACCATTTCCACGCTTTGCCGGCGGAAAGGCGTTTGAGAAGCTTGACCTGGGGGTAGTAAAACAGCTTCGACTTGAACGGCTCGGGGATGGCAGGTAGAGACTCTGTCAAGGGAAGCTTGTCCGCAAAGGGGAATTCGTCGAGAAGATGGACTCCGTAGGTCTTTTGGAGGTATGTCAGCGACAGTAGGTCACCGTCAAGGAAAGGAATCCACTTGCCTTGACTCCAGTTGGCAACACCACAAATGCAAACTTATCGCTCAAGTTGTCTACTGCGGTGACGGCTCTCCGTAGTAGATCAACATTGATTCGGATCTCAGTCTCATTATCGGAGTTGTAGATGTACGCAAAGAAATAGACATGGCTAACGGTGTCGATCTGGGGGACTTGATTCCGCATGCACTTTTCCAATGCGGCCTGTTCGCCAGACAGGAGATCCAACCCGGAAACAATATTCAGTTTCTTCGACGCCGGCCACCCAGATTTCTGTGCGGCAAGAGGCCGATTCGTCAATGCAGTAACTCTGTCAAAGGCGTCTGGGGTTGGATAGTCGTTGAGCAACGCATTGACGACTCCCCAGCCGGTGATGCCGGACGCGCCGAAGACTAGGGCATGATCTCCCATGATGATTAATCAAGATACTTCCTTACTGAAACAATCTGGAGACGAGGGGCAGCTCCTTCATTTATGGATCTCCAACTCCATTTCCCCTCCTGTCGATCGTTTTTCCGCCGGCTGTGCTTAACCGATCCCGAGCACAACCATATCCTGGGAGGGCTTTGTGTCCACGCATTAGGAGGGAGTAGGAATGTTTAGTCAAACAGAAGCAGTATCCAGGACCCATTTTTCAATGATTAATGTCTCAATGCAATTGTTGACATTGGTGATATGCAAGGTGTTTGTGGGAATCCAGTGCCTTGCGGCTATATATAAATTGCAAGCTGTATACCCTCTCCAGCAACCAGTATGGGCACAAGAGGGGCTGGCGATATCCACCGCCATTCTTCCCCATATACTGCTTAGCAACATTATCAACTCCTGTTATTTAGACCTAGATTGAATGGTAAAAGTAAGCCCAAAAAAAAAGGAAATAAATTATATTAAAATATGAATGAAAAAACAAGCATTGTTGTGAAAGAGCCTAGGTCTAAACGCGGTAAAAGCCGCACGGAGGCATCCATTGCACTAGCATAAGAATGATAAATGCTAATATACTTCCAGCATATGCGTGGCGCATTGGTATCTTTCCAACCGGCGATCCTCGTATTTCTTACTTGGCGGGACGATGTTACGTAGTTATCTCCCGAGTATTCCCAGGATGTTCCCAGGATACTCCCCAGAGTAGGGTCAGGGCATACCCAGTTCCCCAGAGCCTTATTTCTCCATGCGCGCTCAGCAGTCTCGGCCTGCGCTTCCATAGGCCTGGTTTCTCTGCCTCATATCAGGGCAACCAACCACGCCCTGGGCGAAGACAGGGGTCTGGTTCAGCCTCGCCGTCACACTGCGCACACTCCAACAGGGCAATCTCTGGTTGGTGCTTGGCTGATACCCTCTTCATAGTCTGCTTGCTCTGGTCATGTCAGGCTGCGTCTACGAGGGGTATAAGAAAGGGTACACATCTCAAGCCGTCCTTCATCCTCCACAAGACACCCTTCTACGCACTGATCCACTCGTTCTCAGAGTAACAGAGCATACCCTATCCAGTCTATCCTCAGCACAATGGTCCGACTTCTGCCTCTCACTCTCACCCTCGGCGCCTCTGCACTGGCAACCGAGCGCGTTCAACTCCTTTCCCGCCAGGTAAGCGACTGCTCGCAGGTAGGCTATGTCGACTGCGGGAGTAAATGCATGCCACCTGGCAACAGCTGTTGCGGGGATGGCATCTACTGTCGACCAGGCACCTACTGCGTCGTTAACGGCTGCTGCCCGATCGGTGAAGTTTGCACCGGGCCTGGGGGCACCATTACCGAATGGTTCGACGTCACTACTACAGCGACCCTGACCGGCACTACCACCGTTACCGACGATGTTGAGCCCACTGAAGCGCCGCCGGAGGACTCCACTACCACTGCCACCTCGTCTACCAGCTCACGGCCGGGTATCCCCACGTCGAGCGAGTCCCAGCCGACCCAGTCGCCGACCGAGTCTACTCCGGTGCCTCCTGTCTTCACCGGCGGCCAATCTGGCTTGCGCCCGGGCGTTGGTGCTGTTGCAGGCCTTATCGCTGGAGCCGTCTTGCTATAATGGTTGTTGCATGGCTACTGCGTGTTTGCTAAGCGTGGGCTTAGCAGCAGTCGTTCTCTACTTTTCATGCTTCCTGGGCAAGGTCGCCCTGCCTAATATCTTGGGATTGACTCTGGGGCAATCCAAGATTGCTCCATCGTTCTTAATAAGATAAAAAAAAATGTAATTAAGTCACTCGTTTAACCCTGAATAAAATAAAAATATACTTCATAACCACTTGACCCCGGAGAAACCCCAGGCAACCACGCGCTGTACCGTCAATTAACAAGATATACGGCGCTGCTTAAACTCAGCCCTCTCGCAGCGGGATTAAGGGACCTACTACAAGTGAGCAGCGCTAGATAAAGTGTAGGACCTGACTTCGCCGACAAGCAAGTCGATTCGGCCGCCTGACAGTGAGGAAACGGTTCGCGGCTTATATCGTTCTTCCTGATATGGTTGACTCCTTGGATCACGTCTTGGGCCTATGAGTGCTCGCATCCCTATCTATTCGTTACCGATTTCTTTCCGTACCGTGCAGGATCACAGACTTAGCTTTCTACAATACAATTCCTCCTCAACGAGGAGGGCTTTCTGGTCATTCTCAGAAGGCAGGCCAGCAATGATACAAAACTTTCCAGCAGTAAGGTCGGGCGAATTAGGGCATAGAAGCCCGTAGACGGAACTTTTCCGACGAAGCCCTGAGGCCAACAGCCTAGCCGGACCCCAAGCCGGACACAAGAGGACAAAATCAGTCCAATTTCGCATTGGCAGAGGCAGTCAGAACTTGGGGAAACGGAGCTTTCCCGTTCCTTACTAAAGGCATCTTGTCTGAGCAGCACGCCAAGGTCGACGACCGTATCGGCCCATACTCCGTTGATCTGGGGTATCAAACCCTCGTGAAGCCTTAAGTGGAGCAAATCCGGGGCTGGGCGCGGAGAAAATTCTATAAAAGGAGAAGCAGAGACGGCAGCCTTTTCGACAAGACGCCTCTGTTTTACCAAGTCCCAGGTGCCCAGTAACCGATCATGATGTCAGCAGCAGCAGACTACAAATCAGCGCACCGGGACGATGAGCCCAAGGCCGTGCTTGAAGCCCTTGAGCACGTTTCAGAGGCCGACCGCATGCTGGTCCACTTCCCCATCCTACAGGACAAGTCCCACGAGGAGTTGGAACTGTTGAACAAAGCCGTCCTGCGCAGGCTGGATTGGTACTTTCTGCCATGTGTGACAATGATGCTCCTTATGAGGTGAGAACCCCCTCTTATCCTAATGCTTTCTGTGCCCTGTAGCAGTCCTTACGAGTCACAGTTACCTCGACCGCATCAACGTCTCAAATGCCCGTTTGGCTGGCATGCAAGAGGACCTGCACATGTCTGATACGACCTGGTCAGCCGGGATCTCGCTCTTTTACGTCGGGTACATCATCTCCCAGGTCCCCGCCAACGTCTTCATCGCCAAGGGGAAACCGAGTATTCTGATGCCCTCAATCATGCTGGCGTGGTCAGCGGTCACGCTCTGCATGCCCGCGCTGACCTCCGGCTGGGGGTTCTGTCTCTGCCGATTCCTGGTCGGCTTCACCGAGGGTCCTTTTATCCCTGCTGTTTCTCTCCTCACCTCGTCCTGGTACACGAAGAAGGAGTCCCCACTGCGAATGGGGATCTGGCATGCAGGCAATATCATCTCCAATGTGTTCTCTGGTCTCCTGGCCGCTGCGATCCTCACCAACATGGATGGAATAGCGCGTCTTCGTTCATGGCAGTGGTTCATTCTGCTTGAGGGAATAGTAAGTGTGCTTGTCGCCGTGGCGGCATATCGTTTCCTGCCGAATTTCCCGGATAACACCAGTCGCCGCTGGTTCTCTGAGGAGGAGGCGGCCATGGCGCAGTATCGGCAGTTGATCTCTGCCGGGGGAATACACGAGGGCGCAGAAGGGCAGGGCGATTACTGGGGAGGAGTGATACTGGCGGCCAAAGACCCATTTACCTGGTTTTTCGCCGCCATCCATTTCTCGCTGATCATTGCACAGTCATTCAAGGATTTTTTCCCCTCGGTGCGTCCAGACCCTTTGACCCCCTTCTTCTTCATAAGCCCGCGAGGCCGTACTAACGAGATCAGATTGTCGAGACACTTGGATTCAGCGAAGTCGTCACCTATCTCGTGCAGGCGCCGCCCTATGTGATTGCATATTTTGCAACTCTGGCTATCTCCTGGTCATCTGGAAGACTTCTGGAGCACTGTTGGCACATCATTGTCCCGATTCTGGTTGCCCTCGGCGGCGCAGTGCTCATGATATCCACACTGAACGTGGGAGCCCGCTATTTCAGTCTCATTCTGCTCTGTACCGGCCCATTTGTTGGCCTTAATGTATGTGAGCTCTTGAACATTAGCGGTAGAGACGGGGCAATCTGCTGACACACGATATAGATCCAAATCTCTTGGGAGACAACCGTCGTGCCGCGGCCAAGGACTAAACGGGCGGCGTTGATCGCGATTGCCAACTGCGTGTCTTCTATCTCGCACTGGTTCACGCCGTACTTTTTCCTTACCTCCCAAGAACCACGATACCAAACTGGTGGAGGAATAATCATTGCGGGATGTGGACTCACGGCTATATTCTGTCTTCTGGCGAGATGGTGGTGCGTGAGGAAGAACAAGCAGCTGGACGAGGCAGAGGCGGCGACAGGCGATGTCACAGACTGGAGATATGCTACTTGAGCACGGATATCGGTGTATCCAGTCTGAATGATCTCGCTAGGCTCTTATAAATGCGCTGTTCAGTATATGATGTTCAGTAAATCCGCGCTCTGCGTCTTTGTGGCTAGGCGATGGTAGTCCGCCTGACGGAAGTGAGAGACATGCGTATCTAACCAGCAGATGCAAGATAGAAGGAGTGCTTCTTGTCATGTAGGGACCAATAGATGGCCAGTATCGCCTCTGTCCCTTGGTGGGATAGGCTGCAAAGTTGGCAGCATGGCCTACTCGGTCTTGTCGTCTATTCAAGCCTCTTTTGGTCCTCAATCGATGCTACTAATCACATTCAAACCATATATTTTGCTCGTCTATCATATATTACGCAGGTATACAACAGCGACCCTTAGTTCGGACGAACGCCCGTAATCCAGTCAACTAGTAGTCTCAGTCCAGCCAAGGCTGGAGATGAGGGTCCTGCTTACTATCCAGCAAACAGCACCCCCTGCTAACTAGTTTCCAGCGATTATAGCTCCGTAAATATACATAGGAGTTCATACTATCGAGGGAATTCTCTCCTTGCTGTCTGAGTAGACTAGGTAGCCGAAGGAGGAGCCAAGCGGATGACGTACCTGAGAGGTCATTCAGCGTCGCCAGTATAAGTCTTCTTGAGGGCTCGAAAGGCCACAAAGTACCAAGGTGTACCGAGATGCCCCTAGTTTGAGGAGCTTTTACTCGTGCACAAAGATACGCAGATTAAAAAATATCATTAGCTATGAAGCAGGTACTATGGACTAGACTACATTTTGTTCTCCAGTTCATACCTGGACTTCAGTATGGTTACCTCAACCCTCCACATCTTAGCCAGCCTGGTACAGTCCCAGCGCCACAATATGCGGGTTGAGCATGGTCAAGTTGAAAGGCGTGACAAACAAGTCGGTGTCCGTCAGCATGATCGCCATTGTATCGTTGACGATTCCATCGTCCGCAAACACAACCCCTCCCGGCTGGGCCGTCCATCCCCGGTTCTTGCCCGTGACGGTCAAGGGGGTGTAGGTGAAATTCAGCTGGTTGCTCCATCCAACGAACTTGGGCTGCCCCGCAGTCGTCGCGGTGGTGTACGAGTTGTTTGGGCCGACAGCCTTTCCGGGGGCTTCCCACTCCAATTCTAACCTCTTGCCAGGGTAAGAGAGAGGAATGCTTCGATTTCGGGCTATTCCCGCCTGGCAGTTCTCGCCGATACCTTCGGCGTCAATGCAGCTCTCCTCGAGGTTGGAGATCGAGGGGTCGGTGATGCGGTTCCCAACCTGCTCGCTCCCATCGTCCTCGGTCTCATCAGCATTTATACGGTTGATATTCGGATTGTTGAGAATGCGCAGGGTAGGGAAGTTTTGCCAGGCGAGGCGCGTTTGGCCCTCGGGACAGGCGCTGATATACGGCGCCAGCATGGTCCACTGCCAGGACTGCGGCCATCCGTTTTCGAACCAGACAGGCATAGGCGCGAGCCCAGCCATCTGGCGGAAGACCATCTGCTGGCGGGACTCGATGGAAATAGACTGGGAAAGTAGCTGGGAGACCTCGCGGGAGTCGAGATGAGACAGAAAACCCCAGACACCAGACTCTCCGAATCGGGTGACCCGTTGCATAAAGTCGACCCATTCGCGGACTGACCGGTACGGATAGTTGTAGACGCACTGCTTGGGCGCGGCCTCACCGAGCATGTTGCTGAGCAGGGTGGCGTGGCCGACCTCCTGGTTGGCCATGAACTCGATAAGGGAGCGCATCTCTGGACCCAATCCAGCATCCTCAAAGTCCGCGTCCGAGAACCTAGCAAGCCCATCGTGGAAGAGGTCTAGCTCTATATATTCCTGGTAGACTCCTAGGGCGATGGACTCAAAGTCCCAGTCGCTGTTGACCATGTACCGGGGGAGGGTTCCGTTCGTCCCGAGTCCTCCGGCTGGCACGTAAGGGGCCGGCATGGGCTGCTGGGGCACCCCCTCAGCGTTGTAGTAGGTTGCTGTTGGGTTGGGTGGCTTGGGATCAATTGAGGCAGCCAGCGTCTTCGAAGCTTTGGCTGCCCCCGTAATGGTGGGCGTCCCTAAGTAGGGGCCATGGTAGGGGGCACTGGTGTAGCCATTCTGTGTGACAACGTTCTGGCCTGTGGTGACAGTCTTAGTAACTGGCGCAGCCACAGCGCTGTAGAAGAAACCCAGGGCAATAAGGACGTGAGGGTGCATTGTTCTTCATGCGATGAAATACCAACAACCGGAACGGACGTAATTCGTTAAGGAACGATTGGGGAGCCTAAGTGCTTATAACGAATTCAGTTCATATCAGTGATGTATTGATGAGTTATTACTAGGATTACAGCTGTGGCCCGGATATGTTCGCCGTGAACGGTCGCCAGATGCTGTTACAATGGCCCAAAAAAAGCTTCAGTTACGGCTTGCATTCCCCGTCGGCATCAAGCCACCAGGCTACCAGGCCGGATACAATATCCACACCACTGGTCACCTCTCCCTACGCTGTCTCGACATGCTCAGCACTGGTCTGAAGCCCTTTTATGGTGCTGTACATTTCCCCCGGCTGTTCTGCCCGCAGCTCATCCTGGTTGGCATACGCAACCTTATACATCGTGTACCATGGTCGCTCAAACAGCTTATCCAACGCTTCCAGCGATCGCCCGGTGGTATCCTGCACACTGTCAGTATACTCGCATGTAGTGTCACCGATAGAGTCATCTTACTGGCATGGCAAGCGATACATAGATCAACCCCAGCACACCGATGCAGCTGAAAAACAGGAATGCACCCCAGCGATGTGTCGCCGCGAGCAAACTGGGCATCGCCTTGGAGCAGCCAAAGTAGAAGGCCCAGTGCAAGGCCATAGAGATGGACATATTCAGGGATCGGATGCGCGTGGGGAAAATCTCGGGCCCAATGAGGTAGGGAATGCTGAACCAGCCTATACTCCACGCTACGGCATGCAGGTAGATCGCAACGATGGCCGCCGTCGATGCTCGTTCAGCATGTCGAGAGGCCTTAACCCCGGCGATTGTCATATCTTTGGTGGCGCCCAAATATGCTCCGACAAAGACCAGTGTGAGAATCTGCAGGCTGATCCCTACCAGGAGAGATCGGCGGCGGCCAACGAAGTCTACAATGACCAGGGCAAAGGCCAGCGTGCTCGCAAACTTGACAATACCATAGATGCCTGTCGCCAGGAAAGTGGCCTCCTCTCCGACAATGCCCAGGTATCCGAAGATCGTTGGCGAATACTGAGTAATGGCATTTGCGCCCGACCACTGAGAGAAGAGGGTGGCCATGAACAGGAGAAAGAATCTTCGTCGATTCTCAACCGGAACAAGGGTCTCCTTGATCAACTGCCATGACGAAGCAGAGGCAACGGATTCATGCTCATGCTGGATCTGCGAACCCATGCCCGCCAATTCGCCCGCGATGACCGAATGCCCAGCGTGCAGATGCCGCAACCGCGACAACGCAGCGGCTGCTTCCTCTTTGCGGCCAACACTTAGCAGCCATCGCGGCGATTCAGGGCATAGAAACGTTCCTACGCCCCAGATGGCTGCGGGGAGGAGCTGCAGGAGTGTTGGCAGTATCCATTGCGTGTCGGTGTTAGCATACTTCTTGGTGACGCCGTAATTGATGAAGAAGCCCAGAACGACGCCCAGTTGCTGACAGGCGGCATACTGCAGAGTCAGCAAGCCTCGGATGGCCTTGGGCGATATTTCTGAGATATAAACTGGCGGGACAATCGTTGTGACACCGATACCCATGCCACTGATGACCCGGCTGGCATACAGACCCGCGAGACTACCGCCGGACAGCCCCTGTCCCAGTACACCAGCGATGTACACGAGTGTTCCTAGCCGCAGCGTCCAGCGGCGTCCGACCCGGTCATTGATGGGGACGGACTGCAAATTCAGACATCAGCACTCTGTTCGCTGTATACGGATGCTCAGCACTCACGCACAGGCAGCCAAAGACTGCGCCAGCAGTGGCAATTGACACAATCCACCCCTTCGTTCCGGCATACTCGTCGTCTGAGAGGTGGTCAATATCAAACTGTTTCTTAAAATGCGCTTGCACCACGATGGAGGCGATATTTCCTGTCCACTGTTAGAACCCGCTTTGCGGAGCCGCAGGACCAGGGAATTCAACCTTCATCGAACCCCTTGGCGACACCAGCCAGGGCAAAGATCCAAGTCACGCTGAAGAGATAGATGTTGAAGATGCCCTTGGGGGTTTCTCGAAAGGCCTTTTTCGTGTCAGCGATGAGTCCCATGGCGTTCTGGCTATGGTAGGCCGAGTGACAAGAGTACGACCAAGAACGGTGCAGGGTTTGTCCCCTCGGATCCCCTTATGGTATTTACTTGGCTTACACTATCATCTCTACCCCAACTGTGCCCCAGATATCGGACGCTAGTTGAATATCCGACCCCATTCTTCTTCGGGAAAAATCCGATGTGGACAGGTATTAGTACTCTCGCACGGGCAGGACACTGCCGGTTTCCATGAGCAGCAAGGACAGACCAAGAGCATAATGAACTTCTATCCCCCACCCCCCGTCATCCAAGCACAAGTCCTCTTCCGTATTCCGGACTCACTGCGCTGCTCCGGGCAGCCAACCGAGTGGCGTGGCGGCTTCGCGGGCCCTCCGTCGGACATTTTCCTGGAGGGCCCGGTCAGTGGCCCAGACGGAGCTTTGTACTTGGTTGACATTCCATACGGCCGGATTCTGCGGGCTGATATGAACAAGCCCGATGATGAGAGAATGGTGACGGAGTGCGTGAGGTGCGATGGGGAGCCGAACGGACTCGCTCTGCTGAATAATGGGCGGTTAGTGGTGGCCGATTACAAGCAGGTAGCTATACCATACGTGCTCAATCCAGCCACTCATCGCTATAGAAGAGCTGAAGCTGATAGCTAACCTACAGGGCATCCTCAAGTTTGACCCAGTCACCAATGAAATCACACCGCTGCTCACCCGGCGCAACCTCGAGCGTTTCAAGGGCCCCAACGATCTGATAGTGGCCTCGAATGGCGACATCTACTTCACCGACCAGGGGCAGACTGGTCTGACAGATCCAACTGGGCGCGTTTACCGTTTTTCACCGAGCGGCAAACTCGACAGCCTCGTCTCGAACGGCATCTCGCCTAACGGGCTTGCTTTGTCTCCAAACGAGCGGTTCCTCTATGTTGCCATGACCCGCGCGAATGCTGTCTGGCGACTACCGCTACATGCAGACGGGACAACGACCAAGGTTGGTCTCTTCTTTCAATCGTTTGGGAATGCAGGTCCGGATGGACTGGCTGTCGACGAGGAGGGGAACGTACTAATCTGCCATCCAAGTCTGGGGAGCGTCTTTGTCGTAGACAGCGAAGGACTGCCCAAGGCCAGGATTGTTACTGCCCCTGAAGGAGGGAAAAATCTGACCAACTGTTGCTTCGGGGGAGAGGATGGAAGAACCTTGTTCATCACCGATAGTATGAAGGGGAATGTACAGTATGTCAGGTGGCACTGCGCTGGGATGGAGTGGATCAAGTCTAGGTCTAGAAATAGCTAGGTACAATTATTTCGCATCAATACTGCATAGGTAATTATACAAGTTCTCCACCGCTGCCATGGAACTGGCCCTCTGCGCCGTGTTGGTGGCCGCCCCAATATGCGGCGTGCTCACCACGTTCAAGTTCTCCCACAGCTTGCCATACCTTTCTACAGATGGAGGCTCCTGCTCATGGCAGTCAAGGCCAGCGCCCCAGAGATGACCTTCAGAAAGCACCCGAACCAGGTCCCGTTCATTGACAATGCCTCCTCGGGCTGCATTGATGAGGATGGCATCAGGTTTCATCTGTCGCAACTGTTCGTAGGAGATGAGGTTGTGCGTCTCATCTGTCAATGGAACATGCAGCGTCAATACATCCGCCGTTTCAAGAACCTCCTGCACACTTTGTGCTCGGTGATGCGGAAGGTGAGGCCAGGCGTCATCGGGCGTATAGGCATCATAGGCGACCAGCTTCGTGTCGAATCCTCCATGAAAGATCTCAGCCACCGTGCGACCAATATTGCCCATCCCAATAATACCTACTGTCCTCCTGCGGAGTGTCAATCCCTTGCATGTCTCCTTCGGTACTGGTGCTGTCATCTGTCGTGTAGTAATCGACCGGATGCTGCGCGCGACGGTCAATGCGAGAGTGACGACAAGCTCAGCGACATCCCTGGAGTTGGCGCCCGGCGTGTTCAGGATCTTGATACCCCGTTTGGCACAGGCTGCCTGGTCAATCTTGTCAATGCCGACTCCGTGCTTCCCAATGGCGATCAGGTTGGGGGCACGAGCGATGTCGTCGGCTGTGACATACGATCCCCGGACAAGGACGGCTGTTGCATGCTCTCGCCAGTTGTTCAGTTTCTTATCCCCGGGGAGGACGACATTCCAGAGCATCTTTGCGTGCTCGACCGCGTCTGGATGCAGGCTATCGATCATATACACGGTTCGCTTCTCCGTCAACACCTGGGTTGCGACTGTTTTCTCGTGGGATTCCATGATTCTGGGGATCATTTTGGGTCGGTAACACTAGCAGTTGGTGTAAGGGTAGGTATCAGTGATAATGGACGGACCCCGTAAGTTTGCCAGGGACGGGTCCATATATGCCGGTCTATCACAGCGTCGGACTGGATCCGGAGAATTTCCGAACCAAGTGCTGGATCAACAGGCGCGATCCGTCGGGGATCTCAGGGGGCAGATGGAGCAGCATCTGGCCAGCTGTCAGCTAAGTCTCGGTATGTCATAGGCGTGGATGGCTGCTCGCTTACCCTCATCTCCTCCTCTGTATGCCTCCCCATCCGCAGCTCTGAGGCTGCCAACAAGACCCTCCGGAACACCTTGACCTCGTCAAAGCGCCCACCCACTGCTGTGAGAAGCGCGACGCATTTGCTTATTCCTGTTGAATCTGGGGCAAGGTTCTGGATCAATGCGAGGTCCGCCGTGCAGAGGATGGCAACCCCGGCGGCAAAGACGTCGTAGCCGTCGGTAAAGGCAAACCCAGCTGGTGCATGACCATCTAAAGAGCGATACATCCGATCGACCATATGCTCGCAGCTGCTCCGCACATCGTTTTCAATTTCTAGAAAGGGGTCTTCAGAGACCTGGATTTCAGAGGTAGAGAAAATACACAAGGAAAGGATCTGGATCAACGCCCTGCACGACAGCTGCTTCAGATGATCACGCGCAGTCTCATTCTGGTCCAGAAACAGACATAGTTCACGAGGAACATCCCTCCAGAAGCAGATGTTTTTGTAGTGAAAGAAGGGGCAGCGCTCATCGCTGTCGCGTATGCTCGAGATGAGCTTTGCGTACATGAGCAGGTGGAATTCAAATGCATCTTGGCCGTCAGCATTTACAGCCCCTAGTCTGGGAAGCTACAGTGGTCAGCTATTGCCGAAACCTAGAGGGTATGCGCCGTACTGCTGGGGTGATGTCTTGGTCTTGGATGCCAAATGGCCGGTCCATGCTGGTGCATATTCTCCTACGAATCTGGATATCAGCACAGTATATGGTGACGCCTTGATACGATAGGAAGATACGCACTCACCGGTCGAGCGAGTACAACGTCCAAAGGAGAGACTTCTTCCTTTCGAATTCCTTTACCGGCAGTGCTGAATCTGTGTCTTGTTCTTTATGCATCCCAAAGGCAATACATCTCTTCATTGCTAGCCCCAGCAGATGCCAAGTCGACCCGCCGTTGGGGCTCAGCATAGAATATACCACCAACAGTACCAGGCAGTGCATCTCGCTGAAACAGTTGCCGCATTGGAGGATCATGGGAAGAAGTTTGACGGCCGCTGAATGCAGACTCTGTGCCAGCAAATCGACACAGCCCACCTGCGGCGACAGGAGCATCCCGATACTGACGGCCAGAAAGACACTAACGTCTCGGTAGCTTTGCGCAGCTGCAGATGGCTCCCCTGTTTCATGGCTAGTCCTATCGAAGAAGGCTTCACACTGTTGTTCCAGCTCTGCTCTGTCAAAATCCAGATAGTAAATATGGATACGGTCCAGAAAGCAGCGTAGAAACGGCGTCACGAAGTCTTTGCTGAGCAGCTGTCGAGGATCTGGCACAAGGAGTAGATTCCAGGGTGCGGCCTCAGCCTCTGAACGGCGGGACTGGGATGGAGTCGCACCGCTGAGGCTCAGCATTGCCTGGATCATCTCACTCATAGCGAGCTGCCGGGGGAACCCGCTGACCCCCTCACGAGGCTCAGCCATAGCGCTGCGTGAAAGGAAGCCGATCTCACCCAACGCTGTCTGAACTGAGCTGTCCAGCCCTTCCGGCGGCATGGGCGGCGTGGCATCTCCATCGGGATCGTCCGATGATACCCGCCGTCGCTTCTGCGACGTTAAGGCTTCCAGCGCTCTGATCCTCTGGATCAGTGACTCGATATAGCCTGGCAGGGCCGCATGCGAGAGGCCATTGCTCTCCTCGGATGGCTCGACCGGGACCTGACGTTGACTGCAACGGGTGCCAGCCTCCCTACAGGCCGTGCAGGCTGGAATCAGCCGGTCGCACTATTCACATCGGTCAATGGATATTGGGGACGAGAGCATAGAAGCCGAGGCCAACCTTCTGCTTCCGCTTCCAGCAGCGCTCGCACGCCTGGGGTCGCCTGGATGGGGTGGAACTGGCGGACATGGGTCGGTTCCTTGTTGTTGGGGTCATGGAATGGGGTCTCTCACCTCTGCAATCCCCCTATGAGTTATGTTTAGAGCTCCAGTCTGCTGGAATTCCATGTTGTTCCCCTTCTCCATCTGTCTACCTCGGCCTTATGGCAGAGCGGGGGATTTCCGAAATGGATCGGATGCTCTCCGAGCATCGAGTATCGGGAATATAGAGTGGCAGCAACTCATGGATGGTTCTCCCACACATTACTGTGTACCGACTACCCATACCGTGAAGTGCGCCGATGGCTTGCTTTTCAGCATCTGAGTGTGTCATATCCAACCTCTTCGACCCTGCTAAATACCCGCTCCTGCCAAGGTCAGACCTACACGCCACCACCGACTCTGCTCGATCCTTTCTGTAACAGAATTCTGGCCGACACCGCATCGTAAAGCAGGCGTTTCTAAGCATAGACGTGACAGGGCGAAGTGAGTACGGTTGTACTACCGGGTCAGGTCCTGCGAGGGACCATCGCCTAGAGACTTCAAGAGATGATTCTGAGCCCCGACTTTCGATTACCCCTGTACATCTGACTGCTGCCTCGCATCCATGATCTAGCTGGTGACGTCTCAGTTACCAGAGGCACGCTCGTCCGCTTATTGTTCCCAATGCCAGACCACTGTCTCTCGGATAACCGGTTTCTGCACATACTGCCGCTGCAAAGCTTGAACAGCCTTGAAAATGTGTTGTTCACAGAGCAATCCCTATCTGGTCTCTACTCAGACTTAATGATAAGGGACGCGCTTCCCCTCTTCCGACATAGGAAGCCCTAGTTTTCGACGCCGTTCACTGAGTGGCCCAGTTGAAGTCACCTGTTGACTGCAGCTTCTTCAAGAGGGCAGGGGCAGTTAACTTTGGTCTAGCAGAGCGCGACAAAAGAGGAGAATTCTCAGCGAGCGTTAGCCTCCCAACATTGACCCAGCTAGGCCAGAGACTAGTTTGGTTCATTTCTGTATCTAGATGGAACTAGGGAATATGTCCTGCGGCTGATTGATATCAAGAATTGGTGCTTGTCTTTAGTGAGCAAGTTTAATTGTAGTCTAGCCTGGAAGGTTGTCATACATTCGCCTCTGGCAATGCTCTATGAGCAACATACGTTAGTCTATTTATCCCACCAATGCCTTCAGCTACGTTGTAATATTTTATGGATAATTCTCAGTAGCTACAGGAACTAACTAGTATTTAACTACACGATTCCGTTATAGTCACACATACATTTGGTGTGTAGACCCATAGCTGTCTTTCATTATTGTCATATCTTGGTGACGGACGGTAAGATATATATATGGAGACGGCGAGTTAGGGCAACAACACGGTTTACCCACCTTTTCACGCACAAGCTTTAGAACATTAATCATGCACATATCCTGCTAATGATCATTTAGATCAGGTAGTATAATAGCTTTTCTTCTGTAGAGAATGTGAACTTCGGGGAAATTCCGAGCCCTCCACTAGGACATGTTGACTAGAGGCACAGCCCCCGCCTCGCCTTTGCTGAGCCCCCAGACACCGGATTCTCTCCATTTCCTCTACAGAGGAGTCCGATAGGAACTCTCGCTGTGAATTATGGCCTCTGCTGTGGATTTCCGGTTTCCGCGCCTGCCTGCCTGTCATGTCTGCTACACCAAAAAGATCAAGGTTGGGTCCCTCCTTGCCTCTGCCGCTCCTTTCTAAGAGTCCCAGTGCGATAACAATCGGCCCAAATGTGACCCGTGCGTGCGCAGTGGATTAGAATGCACTACTTTGGCCTTTGATGGCCAGCCGTCTGTGTCGCGAGGGTAGGCTTCCTTT
The DNA here is from genome assembly GCF_000011425.1 of Aspergillus nidulans FGSC A4. Lineage (NCBI taxonomy): Eukaryota > Fungi > Ascomycota > Eurotiomycetes > Eurotiales > Aspergillaceae > Aspergillus > Aspergillus nidulans. Next base: position 2,976,790 of record NC_066261.1, on the reverse strand, counting down.
TCCTTTTGCTACAGAGTTTATATCCTCAACCCGGTAGGTACATTAGCGACCTGGAGCAGAAAGTACGAGCACTCCAGAGTCAGCTTCAGGATGCGATCGACGAGCTTCCTCACAATACCTCTTCGGACAGCAGAAAAGAGAGGAGGAGGAGAAGCAGTATGCGGTCAGCGTATAGCTCGCCTACCTTTACCGAGGGCGCAGGGCTCAGGTCGGTTGCGTCCCACCGAGAAAGGCCTCCGCTGATATAGCCAAATAGCTTCATGAGACCATTATTTACAGATCCAGGTTGGAGAGCACACAATCCAACGCTGCTGCAGAGCCTATCCCAGTCGGCCCGTCTGGCCGAGGCCACCATCACGCCGAATCCCCTACCGTCTGCTGCCGACGCGCGGATGATATTTGACAAATAGTATAATCAATTCTTCTATCAATGGTCTTGTACTAACTATTATAGTCTCTGTGGCATCCACGTCCTCAATCCATTCCTGCTCCGTCGACAGGTAGAAGACGTCTACCGCAGGGTTTTCACGCCTCCTGAATCTGACCAGCAACACTCTCAGAACGACCTCTTTCGCGCCTTTATGTTGCTCGCTATCGGCGCGATCCATCCCTTTCGCCAGGGGTCACACCAGGGCCATCCCTACGGGTACTTCCTGTCTGCCATGCAGCATTTCCAGTCCGACAGTCTCTCCCACGGAATCCAGTCGATCCAGGACCTGCTTCTTATTGGCCGCTTCGGCATTTACCATCACATTGGCACCTCAATCTGGGAGATCACCCAGCTGTGCATGCGTCTCTGCATTGAGCTGGGCCTTCACAGACCGCCAACCAGCCGCAAACCGATCCTGCAAGAGCAGCTCGAGCGACGCGTGTTTTGGGAGTGCTACATCATCGATCGATACAGCTCCATCACTCTCGATCGGCCGCTGGCCATCGCGGATAGAGATATTCACGTTTTGCTGCCTGTTGATGCAAATGATGACCAGCTCGAGGCTGCGGAAGGGTCTATCACCGATCTCGACCTCTTCCAGCTGACTCCTCAGGCCAGGATAGGGAATACAGAGCTAGCGGTTTTCTTCACGTCAATACGCCATCGGCAGATTACCTCCAAGATTCACAACCTGTTTCAGTCTGAGGGCCACTCGGATGGTGCGCCTTCTGTAACCGCGGCCGGTCGAGTCTACACGAACTTGTACCGCCTCCTTGAAGAGCTCAACCTCTGGCGCCGGTCTGTGCCAGTATTTGAGCGTACGCAGTGCGTCTACGAGACCCAGGACTGGTTCGATTTGCGCTGGATGCGCGAGCGCCTGATCCTCGTCCGCAAAGCAATGGACCTGGTGCCGAAGCGTGGTAACAGTCCGCCGCGTGACCTGCTCTTGCTGTGTCTCCAGAATGCAACCCAGATCATTGTGATTTTCTGCCGTCTCTACGAGAGCCAGCAGATTACATATACACGGAGCTACTTCCAGACCCTCTTCACTGCCGGCCTTTCTGTCGTGTTCTGCCTGTCCAGCATTGACGGTCCGGACTCCAGGACCATCAGCCAGGCAAAGGATGCGCTAGCGCGATGCGAGCACAGCCTAAGGGACCTGGGCCGAGCCCTACCAGACGCAGCGCAATACGTTGCCGTCTATGAAGCCCTGTATCGTCACATTTCACAGAAACTCCGGCAGAGCGGCACGTGGGATAGCGCTATACCAACAGGCACTGACCGGCACTTAGGCTTTGCGCAGCCAAATGCAAGCAACAAGGGAGGTGCTGACAGCATCGCGCAGACGCATCTGCCGTCTGGCTTGAATCATCTCGACGAAGCGCTACTTCCAGCTTTAAGCGATATCCCGCAGGGGACGGAAGCGCTGGCGCATGGCCAGGATTTCAATACTGCAGAGCTCTTCTCCTTCGGGTCGCTTTTTTGGGACGACACCGTGTGGAGTATGGAGGCAGGACTTGGAGAGTATGCCTACGGGAATCCGCGCGGGATCTCTTTTTGGGACAATGGGATGCCTCCATTCTAGAATCGGACGCTATGCGATATCACTTGGCTAACCCGTCTGCTTCTCAACCCTATCACTAATCTCATCGTAGGTCTGCGTAATCTTCTTCATCCCCGCCTGCAAAATGGCACTATCCCCCCCGCTGAGTGACCACGTAGCGCCCAAGGCAAACCACCTCTCCAGCAGATCCAGCCGGCCTCCAATGCCCCCTATCCCAATAGGCTTTGCAGCCTTCTTGCCAGCACACACAATCTTCTCAACCGCCTGCTGATAGGTTGGATTATCGTACTGCCCTGGAATCCCCATGTCCGTACACAGATCATTCGACCCAATCAAGATCCCATCCACCCCGTCAATCGCCAAATACTCCTCGACCAACTCCACTGCCTCCGGCGTCTCGATCATAGGGATCAGCATCGTCTCTCGATTCAGCACTTCATTTTGCACGTTGGTCGGCACACTCCGAAACCCAAGGATAGGTTGATTGTTCGCGGACCCCCTGCTCCCCAGCGGCGGATACTTGGCATGGTTTACCAACTCCCTCACCTCCTCAACTGAATCGACATGCGGCACCACAACAGCAGCGGCGCCAGCATCCAGAATGCGACTGATATGCCAGTGTGACTTGGACGGGGAGCGGACGATTGGCGAAATCCCCACACTCAGACAGGAGAGGATGAGCTGTGCGACCGTCTGGAAGTTAAGGGCCGAGTGCTCCATATCAATGAAGACGGCCTCAAAGCCGGCGAACCGGGCCATCAGCGCTGCTTCATTACCGGTCCAGAATTTAAGGGTCAGGACGGGCGTGATCTGGGCGTTGAGAATGCGGGTTCGGAAGGGATTGTTGACTGACACGTCTGAGCTGGGAGCGATTGAACCCATTTTCCTCCTTGAAGTCGCTGCGAGCTAGGAGGAGTTGCGTATCTTAATGGACGACCGATTGAGACCCTTCAGAACCTATGGATGTAGCCCTTTATATGGGACATATATGCAGGCCTATACATGCGCCGGGATTTTTCCGACTGGCTTCGGGGTCCGTCCGATGAGTATCAGAACCGTCTTAAGTGTAATTGACTAATTGACGCAGTGCATTATATCTACTAGCGGATAGCTGAAGTAGACACCCAGCTGGATAAATATGTGCTAAACTAGTCCTTACAGACATCGCCCTGCCGCTTAAGCAATATCCGGGACGCTCTGTCGGGACCCCTTCTGTCCATGACAACAGGCCACGAACAAATGATATACCGTGGTACCAATACTGATAAGGAACAATGATAATGAGGGTATAAAGAAGAAGTCCTAGAAACCCTTCTTATCGATGGCACCACCCTTGGTAACTTATTTGTGGTGTTTCTCGACGCGGGAACGGATAAAGGCGTTTATGTAATTACGAGCGAATAGAGCAAGATTGGCCGGTTCGGCCGACCCCGCCGATACAACACCGAGAGAGCCTCACGGATATCTGGCTGGAGGTCAGGAGTGGAGGCAGATTGCCGCTCGGGAGAAATAAGGGACAGTAATGCCGTGCTGACTCAGCCTTTGTTCAGTGCAAATGTGCCTTTCATGCCCGTGTGCAAAAGGCACTAATCCCAACGCAGTAGTCGGCCCGGATTGATCCGGAGGGATGATGGCCGGCCAATGGTGTGAGCGGGAGACCGATTCCGCCAATCACGTAAGCAGGCGTCCCGGTGTTCTCGCCCTCGTCCCCGCGCCTGCCGCCACCCGGTCGCCGTTTCCTTGGAAGTGAGAGGAAGAATTCGAGGGCCTCGTCACAGACCCAGCCTGCTGCACGTTTTACCGACCCCTCGATCGTCTCGGCCTCGCGTTGTCACGTTTCATCTCGTCATGCGTTCCGGCCATTTTCTGCCTGCCTTCAGACTTGTCAAAGAAATCCACGAATGAGGCCAATGCTGACCAAATCAGAGCAGCAGTCATGTTGCTCAACGGTCAGATCTCCGCGCTCTCTCTCGACGATAACGACAACGGCCAGCAGCATCAGGATGAGGTCCAGGCCAAGCACCAGGACCAGGGCCACACTTGCCCTTCGCGTCCATCCGTACCCTCGTTGAGCCGCATCTACCGCTGCACCCCCGTGCCCACGATCGTCCTCGATGCGTCGATGGTCATCATCGAAGTCTCCAACAGCCATGTCGCCCTCTTCGGCAAGCCACGGGACTCGCTGCTTCACACCTCGATCAGCGACGTCAGCCCCGAATGCATCCCAGTTCCTAATATTCCCATCCTTTACGGTGCTCTGCGTGCCGCCTGCTCGACTCGAGAAATCCAGGTGGTGGAACATGTCGTGGTCGGGGAAAAGATAGCGCACAATCTACGGGTGACGCCGGTCTATGAGGATGAAACGCTGCTTTTTGTCGTGCTGGAAGTCGAGAATCTCAGGGCCGAGGTCATCAACAACCAGCATGCTTACATGAATGAGACTTATAAGATCCTCGTCGACACCGTTAAGGATTACGCTATCTTTATGCTCGATCCGACCGGCCATATCGCCACCTGGAATGCGGGCGCGGGTGTCCTCAAGGGCTACAAAGCGGAGGAGATTATCGGCAAGCATTTCTCCATTCTCTATAGTCCCGCGGATCGAGATAACGGCAAGCCCGCCCGAGCACTCGATGTTTGTTTGCGGGAGGGCCGAATCGAAGATGAGGGCTGGAGGTACCGCCGCGATGGATCCAGATTCTGGGCCAATGTGCTCATTACTCCAATCTACCAGTTCGGCCAACATGTCGGTTTTGTCAAAGTGACGCGCGACCTTACCGAGCGTAAGGAGGCTGAGGCTTGCATGATTGCCGCCTTTGAAGAGTCGTCCCGGTTGAAGACCGATTTTCTCGCCAACATCAGCCACGAGATTCGCACTCCAATGAATGGAATGCAGATCGCCTTGACCATGCTAACCGATACGGGTCTCTCCGAGGAACAGCGCGAGCACGCCAATATCGTGCAGGACTCCATGTCGCTGCTCCTGCAGATCGTCAACGACGTTCTTGACTATTCGAAACTGTCATCCGGCTCCTTCTCTCTCCACGCTGACATGCTCGATATTCGAGAGATTGTTGGTGCTGTCGTCCGGAACTGCCGGTCCTCACTCCAGGAAGGGGTCGAGTTGGACACGGAGATCAGTCCAAAACTGCCCACGCGCATGCGTGGGGACCCCCTTCGATACCGACAGGTTTTGCAGAACTTGGTTGGCAATGCGGTCAAGTTCACTGAGAAAGGATCCATTCATGTAAAGATCACCTCGTCGACCGACGAGGAGGATTCAGATTCCTCCGTAGTCAGGACCGAGGTGACAGACACCGGAATTGGTGTCCCAGATAGTGCAATCAACACTCTCTTCACCCCCTTCTCGCGCTTCGCCAACTCCGCCGCACGGAAATACCAAGGCACCGGCCTGGGTCTCTCCATCTGTAAGAGCCTAGCCGAGCTCATGGATGGGTCTGTCGGCTATTCGCCAAACCCGAATGCTAGCGGCAGTGTTTTTTGGTTCACAGCGAAGATGGGCGGCCGGTCCGTCACACCCCCCTCCAAGTCACCCAGCGTTTCGGGGAGCCCCGTACCCACCGAAGTTGCTTCGGAAATGCGATCCATAGCGCCTCGAAAACACGTCCTGTTAGTCGAAGACAACATTGTCAACCATACCGTTATGTTGAAGCTCCTACATACCATCGGTTTCCAGCGCATCGATGGGGCCTGGAACGGTGCCGAGGCCGTCCGCATGGTCAGACAAAAGCCGCTTTCCTACGACATTATCTTAATGGACGTATCCATGCCCGTCCTGGATGGGCTTGCCGCAACCGAACAGATTCGCGATATGGGCCTAACGATGCCGATCATTGCCATTACTGGAAATGCGATGAAGGGTGATGCGGAAACGTACATAGCCCAAGGCATGGACGATTGCATCTGCAAACCTGTCCACCGGGATCAATTGTTGCGTGTCCTCTGGAAATGGTTTGGGACGTAGTCCTCAGTCTCAGCATGGATATTGGACTGAGACACGAAGATATGCGTTTATTTGCATGAGTTGGCGTCAGGAGAAGATATCACGGGAAATCGGTATATACGCGGCATATAGGGATCTGTAATACAACATCACCTAGTCTTTCTCGGCAGCTAATTCAATTTACTTTCATTTTTTCAAACCCGGTTATCTTAGGACGGACTAGCTATACAGTGTTGAGGGATTGGCCACCATCAGCGCGTGCCATTCTTCATCCGACAACCAAGAGCGAAGGCTCCGTAGCCAAGCCAGATCGTCCACTTTCAAGTACGGTGTCTCTGTCAAAGCCTCCTCCTGTGTGCGAACCTTCATCTGCGGCGTATGCGGCCTAGAAAGTCAGCCCGATGTGCAACTATTCGTACCAACACTCACCAGTCGCTCCCCCAAACGACCTGCCTAGGGTTCGCATCGAAGAACGCGCGGACGAGTGGCCTCAAATCTTCATACCTGGGCGCCTGAGTACTGACCCGGTAAGGCGCACTGATTTTGACATAGAAGTATCCAGTGCGCATGAGCTCAATGATCTCCTGGAACCCCGGCTGCAGCGAAACATCCACCTCTTGACCGTCACCGCCACCCTGACATGGAAGCATACTACTCCCCTTAAGCAGGGCAAAATGATCCGTCACTAGTCGAATCCCAGTAGGAACCATTTCAGCCTCAATGAACGGCTTCAACTCCGTCCACAACTCCGGGCGCACATGGGTGAACGCCATACTCCACCTTGGACAATGGTCCTTGATCGCCTTGACATGAGCCCGCAGCGCATCCTTTTGAAGGTTCACGTCATGCATCGCCTTTTACTGGTACAGATTCACTCGAATGCCGCAGATTCCAGCGCGCTGCATTTCGTGCAACTCATCTGCGGTTACTGTTTCTGGGTCGATCACGCCGATTGCTTTTGTATTGCTTGTCCCCAGCTTAGACACGAAGTCTCGCAGCGAGGCGTAGTCTGAGCCATATGAGAAACCGTGAGTGAGGACCGACTTTGTGATCCCAAGCTTTTTCTTGAATTCCTCGAATTGGGAGACTGTTGCTGGGGGTGGAGTGAGATGGCGAGTGGGGGAATATGCGTATCGGGCAGCTATGTATTTGTCAGCTCAGGCGAAACTTAATATCAATAGAGGTCAAGGCATTCAAGATGATATCCATGAGTAGTGAATGACATACGCTCGAAGATGTGGTGGTGGACATCCCACGCGCCGTTAGGGAAGAGGCCAGCGATATCAGCCATCATTCAACTGGTAAGAGAGCTGTGGTTCTTGCAGCAGCACCACCGGACACATTCATGTCTCGCTCAGACACCAGCTAGTATTATTTGTGACCATTTGACTCCGATCGTCGCTGCTATCATGTCAACGCGGAGAGTCCGAGTTGGTCGGAGTGTTCCGTAGTATCTCAGTCTTGCCCGGGTTACTCCAGATCAATGATTGTACATACATTTTATGCACCCGCATACCCACGATATATTTGTTTACATATGTAAATCGACGAACGTCGCAACAGAAATCTGCCAACGCAATGAAGAACTCTAGTCCTTCTCTCTGGCAATCGATCCTGGCCGGAGAGGCTGCTGGGGGCTTTGAGAGTCCTTTGACACTAAGTCCACGGTTAAACACCGGCGCAGTATTAATTTTCCTAGTACCCTACCGAATACCTGGAAAACCAGGCAGCAATTACAAGCTACAGCAGCTGGAGTACGAGTTTCGCCATGGCGGCTGTTTACCACCACGATTCGGCAGCATGGCCTGTCACACATGTACACCGGTAGCGCGGCATTCTGCGTCTCCAACGCAAGCAAATCCGGAGTCCAGTTCTTCGCATTCGAGACAGCACGCCAATTGATGCCCACGGACACTTCCGCAAGGTCCACCGCACGGGGAATATGGGGGCTGGAATAATCGCGGGTGCAGCAGAGAGTATTCTTGTCGTCACTCCCGGCGAGACGCTAAAGACCAAGATCATCGACAACGAAGCCGGAGCAAAGCGATATACGTCGGCTCGCGCGCTATCCGGTCGGCGGTTGCCACCGAGGGAGTCGCCGGTCTGCACCGGGGCGTAGTGACGGTGACGTCGAAACAGTCAGCCAATGCAATGGTGCGATTCACCAGCTATAACTTCTTTCTCCGACACCTTCAGGCCATGTCCGGGTCAGACTCGAACAACTCCGTCATCGGAGCTACTGTTGTTGCCGGAGCACTCGCTGGAGTAGTCACCGTATACGCGACGATGCCGTTCGACACGCTCAAAACAAGGCTGCAAGCTTTAGATGCTCGGCAGCGCTATAACGAGACTCTAGATTGCTTGAAAACCATTCGTTTCCTCTGAGGGGGTTTTTGTTCTATGCCGTGGAATAACCCCTCGTCTAGCCCCGCTGAGTGTAAGCTGAAGCCAGTCATCGCTGACGATTATTTGTACTGACTGACGTTTCCAGAAATCGGGGGCTGTGAGTTTTGCTATTTATGAGAGTGTTATGCAGTGAACTTGCTCGTTGCGTTCTCCTGGCGTTCAGGTGTTCTGAAGCAGGCTTTTTGGGAGGCACTAAGTCTTTGCGCATTATAGCCTTCGGGCCCTTCAAGTGTACTTGGTAGCGTCCAGACTTGACAGTAATCAATAAGTATACGCCGAAGGCACAAAGGGACTAAACAAGCAATGCGAATGACCAACGGTCAAGAGATAAGAGGGTGTGTTGTTCATAGTTCCAACGCTTAACACCAGTAGCATCTGTTAAACAGCGATAAGCTAGTAGAAGCTGTACTTCAGCCCCAACAGAAAGCATCGACAAACCGAGACAGCGGCTCTGGGTTCTTTTGCAAGAAGGCACACTCGGACAGTTGTAGGTTGTTACGTGACATTGCTGCTGTACAAATTTGCGGAGGAATTGGATAATCATGCGGGTATTTGTTTGACGATATTCAAAGTACAGGCGTGTCTATGAAGGCGGAAAATGGGTCCCAGCCCCAATCTCCATGAAGATATTCTGCAAGAAAGGTCTCCATCATTGAATCTACCGGTGTTGTTGCGATCTCGTCAGGATACCGTTGGTCCCAGGGGAATGAGTGTGCGGGCGAAATGGGATCTGCTAGTTGTCTAGGGTCATCGGCCCTGCATAGCGTGCCATTAGAGTCCCATCCAGGCTCGTCGTTAAGGAGAGGATCTATTGAGTTCACTCCCGTAGTCCTTTGACTTTTCAAACGCTGTTGCTGAGATTCGGACGACGAGCTATCACCGCGTAAGCGACTCAGTCGCTTGATGGTCAGGTCAACTATCCTGTCAAAATTGTCTCTCCCATTGCGCACCGAAGTCCACCACTGCCCTCCAATACTAAGAAGATTCGAACACACTCGAAGGTCGCGCAGTGCGTCCGCAAAAGGGATGATCAGCTGTAATTCAGGCGAAGCCCAGAGGCAGTATATAATGGTTGCTCCAGACGAGAAAATACCGTGAATATTTCGCCAGTTGTAGTAAAGCCTTTCTTCGTTATTCAGGTGATTGTATATGTGGATGCGCTCACTAGAGGACCGATAGCACTGGAGAAGAGCAGACTGTGTCGGAGACGGACATGCCTGGGATGGTTGATATAAGAGTGTAACGGCTGCATGATAGAGGACTTCCAGTTTAAGCCTCTTGAGGCGAAGTTTTGCTGACTCGGCTGCATCTTTCTGATGTGCATCTGCAACTACTCCAATCTGTTTGACCTCGGCGAGCCACCCATCCAGAGAAGCTTTGATGCGTGCCTGGTCTGCGGAATGGTCAGCTGGCCAGTGGAAGACTCCCCCTTCGGTCGGCAGATGATAAAATAGAATTTTTATTTCAGAAATATGGCGATCGAGCTTGAAGCGGTGGATGGATAATGCCATATCGTCTGAGAACCGTACGTACTGCCCATTCAGCCCGTCCACCCGCATCCCCGGCTCCATGGGAATATCGGCAAGGGTTGGCATTCGCAGATCGAATGTCTCGTCGCGGATACCGAGTGGACGCCCTTGGATGGTTGCGATCGACCGGTCAAGGTTATAAACGGTATAGAATACGAACCGCCGCATCGATAGGGAAATCGGCGAGAAATCGGAAGGATACCGCGGCTCCCGATGTAAGCCGAGGTCAATGCAATGAGACATGGCGACATGTACCAACGTCCAAATGTTCAGATTGGTAGGGGTAATCATTCCAAGAATCGTAAATAGAAGGATACTCTGTAAGGCAGGGACAGATATATTTGACAAACACTCAGGTGCAGCACTTGCTGCAACCTTATAGAACCGCGTCGGGGAAAAGTCGAAATTCTTACTGCGTGTGAGAATGGTAGCAGAGATGGAGAAAACCATAAATACGTGCAACACAGCAGTAGAAAAGCCAACTGGGGTCACATCCTTATCTGCAACTCGGGCATAGCGCCCGTTGTAGGGAAATGGGGATAGCCCGTCTGGCCAGCCATGCGCATCGACAATGTGAGTGCCATCCAGTCCCTGCTCCACGCAGGCACGAAGAGCTTTATAAGCTTCAATTACTGATGCCAGGTGGAGGAAAGGATGGTCGACATGGACCTCGTGCAGGTAAATATCAAACAATACTGTCGCGTCATCAGCTGAAGGAAGCTCTGCTGACAGTTTCCTACAGAGCGCTCGGTAGGTGTCGACAGAGCTATCAGAGCGCTCACGATGAGTCTGGACTGGGCCTGTTGACGTCGATGCTGGACTTGCAAGGGCATCCGCGTGGGCTCCGATCAAATTGGTAAAGAAGAGCCCCGACGAGGAGCCTAAGTAATGCTTCTGACGAGAGTCTGAGTGAAGTGAGAGCATGCCCAAATCGACTGCAACCGAGCGAGCCTCAGCAGCCGGCGCTGGGTCAGGCGGTTCCGAACCGGAAGCCCGAATGGCAGCATGAGGCCGTTTTCTAGATAATGTTGGTTCGAGAGTCTGCACTGGCGTATCTACTGGAAGTGATTCCAACGCGGGCCAAGAGACACTACTATCGGCTGCGAGAGAGTCCAACTGCGGACCCTGTGTTAGGTCAAAATCAGCGTCAAGGATCTTGATTTGCTGCTCTAACCACCGGATGCGAGCATGACAGCGGGAAGCATAGCTAAAGGTCCTGTTAACTTGGACTCTGTAGATGAAAATGGTTTTAGCCAAGCTGCACTTACTCACGGGGGATTGACCGGTCGTTATTGCGGCCATCCACATCAATGCAGGGTACGGCAGCCTTCGCGCAATTGGAGCAGGCAGGAATGCCTCCATCGCACTTGATACGCTTGGTTCTGCAGCGTTTGCAGGCCAAGCGGACCTTTTTATGTGGAGTGACTTGGTCATTGGCAGATCCCATGACGAACAAGGCACGGTCTGAGCTCGACGGGGTGTGGAGGTGATGCCTATCGAGACGCTTCGGAACACTCCGAGGAAGGACGAATCACGTGGTATGAAATTTGGTATGGAATTTTCTGGGGAATACCGGCTAGTCTACATTCGGCTTAGCCTATCATAGTCCATCTCCCTCTCTGACGGCCCAGACCAACAACACTAAAACGCTATAGCACCAGCATCATTCGTTCATCTCACTTTCACATCTCTTGATCGTCGGGCCCGCCTCCTCTCCATTCTCGAGACAGGCACGAGTTTCCTCATCGACTTTATACCTTCTTTGGGGGAGATCCACGCATTCCTCCACTTTATCCGTCGGCAACGCTACCACACCATCGACGTCCCCCACAATGTAGTCGCCCGGCTGGATGACCGCAGTCTCGCCGCCATCTGAGCTTGAGTACGTAACAGGGACATTCAATTCGGATGAGCGAGTGAAGGTGTTTGATCCTAGAATGCTAATACCTCGGGCAAACAGGCCGATGCCGAGCTCCTGATGCCCGGCGAGATCTCGAAAGCGCCCGTCAATCACCACTCCAGCAGCACCTAGCTTCTTCGCTCTTGTACTCATCAGTCCACCCCAGCATGCACTCATCAGCCCCTTTGGCTGGGAGACAAAACAACCCTGTCTTTGGGAATCGCATCGGCAAAGTGCCGTTGGGGGGTCGGCGCCGCCTTGTCAGAATCTCGCACCATTCGTACCGTATAGGCTGGTCCAAAAATCCGGGTTTTCATGCACATCACTCCCGGGGAGTATAATTTCACGCCAGAGAGGTAACCACCATTGGGAACCCCGAGTTGGACAAGGGCATCGCCTATCTGTCCGCTGGTTTAGCCATGCGTCCACGAGTTCGTGTTCCTAAGAGCCAGATGAACTTACATCGCACGAAGCGGATTTCCTGAGTGCACAGATAGTTTCAGTGCTTAAGCCCATGATAATATATTTGATCAAGTATCGTTTAGCTCGACAAGAGGTTTTAAAGGACTTGTATCGGCCAAAGCAATGAGTTGGTGGTCCTCCTGGATTACTCCGAATGCATCTCTTTCGGCGTCGGGTCGCTCCGCTCGACGAAAGTACCGCAGTCGGAGTTGACGCTGGTATCGGCACTTGCGATATCCTCAGCTCACTTGCGATTGTCTTTGTTTATTAATTGCTTCACCTCGATACATGCTTGCGACGATAGCCCCATCGGCGAATCACAAGGATGCAGCGAATACATTCAACCCGACGACGAGAAGTACTGGCACGCTATGTCGCCAGTATTCCATCTAGAAGGCGATTTACAACACCTCAGACGCATTCTATAGTACGTAATGCACTATAGAAGTCTGCTCTATTCACTGACCGGTCGTAATGCTCTACAGTTTGGCGTCAACTATGCGCGGCAGATTCGCAATTTGGAAATCGCGAAACGAGGCTCTTCGCGACCGCTAACTTTGACCGAGAAACTGTTATACTCTCACCTTATTACCTCTGAGAAAAACACCTGGGATGTGGAGCGCATTGAACGAGGGAAGACTATCCTAGAGCTTCGTCCGGACCGTGTAGCTTGTCATGATGCCACGGCATCCATGGCCTTGCTCCAGTTCATCAGTGCAGGCCTTCCGCGAGTCGCAGTCCCAACGACGGTACATAGCGATCACTTGATCATCTCTAAGAAGGGGGCTGAAGAGGATATGCATCGCGCACTTGGAGAGCATGCTGAAGTATACGACTTCCTCAGCAGTGCATCTAGGAAGTATGGCATCGGGTTCTGGAAGCCAGGATCGGGTATTATACACACTGTCATTTTCGAGAACTACGCAACGTAAGCCTATCCCTCCTCGTGAGTACCAATTAACCTAATCACTCACTATTTCCATGATCAGACCCGGTGGCCTCATCATCGGTACAGACTCACACACGCCGAATGCTGGCGGCCTGGGCATGCTCGGAATTGGGGTCGGTGGCGCAGATGCTGTTGATGCTATGTCCGGAATGCCTTGGGAGCTTGTCGCTCCTAAAGTGGTGGGGGTCCGCTTGACAGGCCAGCTACAAGGCTGGAGTTCTACCAAAGACATCATCTGCAGACTTGCAGGTCTGTTGACGGTGTCGGGGGGCAAAGGCCGAGTCATCGAGTTCTTCGGACCGGGAACCCAGACCTTGGGAGCGACAGCCATGGCGACTATCTGCAATATGTCGGCAGAAATAGGATCGACCTCTTGCATCTTCCCATATACCGACGCAATGGGCCGATATCTGGAGACCACGCAACGAGCCCACGTTATTGAGATGGCCCAGAGAGCGAGGTCTGCGCTTCTCAACGCTGATGAGGGCGCTGACAAGTACTATGATCAAGTTATTGAGCTAGATCTCAGCACACTGGAACCGCACGTCAACGGACCGTTCACCCCTGACCTGGCACACCCTATCTCAAAATTGAAGACTGCCGTCGCTGCGGAAGATTGGCCTGTGGACTTGAGCCATGCTATGGTCGGCAGTTGTACCAACAGCTCATACGAAGATCTCGATAAAACTCGTCAGATCGTTGCACAAGCACGAGCGGCCGGGATCACAAAGCTCCCGACACCGTTCCTTGTCACACCGGGTAGTGAACAGATCCGTGCAACAGCAGAGGCAGATGGCATACTCGACGAACTTCGAGATGCCGGAGCCGTTGTTCTCAGCAGCTCATGCGGTCCATGCGTTGGATCGTGGGACCGCAAAGATGTCGACGTGAAGGGAAAGGAAAAGAACTCGGTGATCTCCAGCTTCAATCGCAATTTTGTCGGAAGACATGACAGTAATCCGGCCACACACTCCTTTGTCACCAGCCCAGAACTAGTGGCTGCGTTCGCCTATGCGGGTCGCCTCGATTTCAACCCCCTGACCGATCCAGTTACCGTGCCCGGGGGACCGAGTAAGGAGTTGTACTTTAGCCCACCTGTTAGCCAAGAGCTCCCCATTTCTTTCAAAGCCGGATCAGATACCTTCCAAGAACCTTCGCTAGAGGGAACAGACCTCCCTGTGCAAATTCGCCCAGGATCTGACCGGCTGCAACTTCTCCAGCCATTTCCTCCCTGGCAGCCGGGGTGCGCTGATGGTATGGAATTGCTGATCAAGGTAAAGGGAAAATGCACCACCGACCACATTTCCCCTGCTGGACCGTGGTACAAATATCGGGGCCATCTTGAGAACATCTGTAACAACATGCTTACGACCGCCACCAATGCGTTCGTAGGCCAAGGTGACCCTCGTCTGCTTGGCCACACTCGCCATCCTATAACCTCAAAAGTGGAAGGCGCTCCGCAGGTGGCACGCGATCTTAAGCAGCGGGGTGTCCGGTGGTGTATCGTAGGTGATCACAACTACGGTGAGGGCAGCTCGCGCGAGCACGCAGCCCTCGAACCACGTTATTTGGGCGGGGTGGCAGTCATTGCTCGCTCATTCGCTCGGATTCACGAAACCAATCTGAAAAAGCAAGGCATGCTTCCCCTGACGTTCGCCGACCCCGCCACCTATGAGCGCATTGCTGAAGCTGATCGGATCACTTTGATTGGTGTTGAAGAAGGTGAGCTATGCCCGGGCTCGTCCGTGACGATGCGAGTCGAGCCCAGGCGAGGAGAGGTCTGGGAAGCGGAACTAAAGCATAGCTACCACAGCGGGCAGATTCCATGGCTTCGCGCTGGGAGTGCCCTGAACTACATCAAAGCCACGGCTCTGGCTCAATAGACAAACTCTGCCAATAATCTTTACCCTTCATCCTTACTCCACGATTACGTAGATCATCCTCCAGTGCCGAATTTCCGTAATTATTTGGGTGCGTTATGATTAGCCTGAGCTACAGGGGGATTAACCCAGGGCTGCCCGGAGCCCTCCGGGTCCCCATTCTCTGCATTTTCTGTTCTCCATGGTATCAGACGACTGGCAGATGGATGCTTAACCCGACACCATCTGGCTCGGTCTAAACTTGGTGGGCCATAGGCCACTATAGCCGTCCATTGCTATAAAGATGCCCTTCAGCTTACCCTCATTGACGGTGCCATCCATTTTCACCAACAGGCTTTTCTGATTCCTTCGTTGAACGATTCCTGACCAAGAACCAGCAATTATGCCAGCAGCAGGTGGTGGATTTGACCGCAAGGCCCTGCGCAACATCCCGAAGGCTTCTCGCGGACCGTATATCTGGTTGGCAGCCATCTGGGCGTCCTACTGCGGAGATCTCCATGACTCAACACAGCCAACATCTCTGGTGCCATGAGCCTGGACCCGTTCGTTCGTGACTTTGGCTGGACGCACATGACAGATGCTCAGGTTTCGAATAACTCGGGCTGAGCAGTCTCGTCCATGCTGCTGGTAAGCGGCAAGCACCCTCCTCATACTAAGGCACTGCTAACCCCATTCCTCTTCAGGGTCAAACGCGGGTGTCATCATATCTGGCCCCCTGAGCGAACGCCGAGGCCGGAAATCTGTCATCTTTCTGAGCGCCATTCTCTACGTGATCGGAGCAGTCCTCAGGCGGGAAATATTGGCTCGTTTGCTAAGTTACTCGTCGGCCGCGTGCTCTCTGGATTAGGGTCAGGATGTGGAATGACTGCCGGGCCAGTATATATCTCAGAGATCGCACCCAGAGAGCTCCGAGGCATGATGACTACTTTCTATAACGTCAATATCATGGGTGGAGTGGCTGAGAGCTATTGGATCAACTACGCCTCGCTTCAAGTGCTTTCTTCAAGCTCAAGCTGGCAGTGGCGTACAACTCTGGCGCTGCCAATGATTCCCTCGATTGCCCTTCTCATCGGGTTCCCTTCTTCCCAGAGACCCCACGCTAACTGTTGTTGCGCGATCGAGTGGACGTGGCCAGGTCAAGTCTCCTGAGACTCCGGGGCGGGCTAGATGAACAGGATCCCTACGTGGCTCGAGAATACGCAGAGCTGCAGAGCATGGCTGAAGTTGGAGCGGAGAATAAGCGTCGGCTGGATGCTCTTCGGTCCCTGGTCAAGGAATGTTCTCAAGATTCTGCTGCGCGTCATCTTCTAGTCTTTGTGGTCCTGATCCAAATGTTCTTCATCATGTCAGGCGGCAATTCCATCACGTACTACACTCCGACCATCTTGAAGCCGATCGGACTCGCCGATGATCAGGCACTCCTATTCACTACCGTCTATGGCTTGATGAAGGTTGTATCCGTCTTCCTGTACGCATTTTCCCTGACTGAGCGATTTGGCAGTCGTCCACTACTTCTGATCGGATCGACCATCAACGTTCTGTGTCTGCTTTACCTCTCCGTGTTCCTCGGTGTCGCCAGCATCTCTGGCGCGGCATCTCCTTCTCCAGCGGCCTGGGTCACGATCGTTGCCATTTGTATCTTCGCAATTGGGTATGGTTTTGGTTGGGCTCCAGTATTCTCACTGACCGCGTCTGAAATCTGCCCTACCCATCTGCGCGGCCCGATTGTTGCTTTTGCCTTCACTTACCAGAACTCAACTTTGGTATCTCGCGCGGGTTTTTGAATATGACTGAGGATATGCACGCCTGGGGCCCGTTCGCTTTGTTCGCCGCGTTCATTGCCTGCGGCACGGCCTGGTCTTACGTAGCCTTCCCTGAGTGTAAGGGCAGGAGTATGGAGAACGTCGGTACCATTTTCTCGCTGCCATGGTACCGCACAGGGTCAGCAAGGTACCAGACCATTCTGGAAGAGAGGGTGACGATGGAGACTTGGTGAAAGCGGCGTGAGCAGCATACACCAGGAAAATACCCTGAAGTCTTAGCATCTGTATTCCTATCCATAGACGGTAGTTAAATATAATAGCGTGGATCCCGATCGGCCTCGCATAAGCTTATGCGACCTCGCCAGAATTACTTAAGCTTCACTGCTCTTCCTCTTCGTGAGTGTTTCATAGCTTTTTTTTCTAATTCAAGGAAGGAAAATCTCCATATCCTGACAATGGATACTCGTCTCCTCCGTAGCTGCACCCTCTGTCGCCAGCGCAAGGTCAAATGCGACCGCCAGCAACCTTGCTCCAACTGCACTAAGGCCAAAACCCAGTGCGTCTTCCCACCAGGCTTAGGTCGCGCCCCCAAACGACCTCGCAAGGCGGTTGAGGCACGGCTGCTGGCGCAACTGTCTCGACTGGAGAGCGTTGTTAAGCGTATGGAACAACAGTCGCAAGACGCGACTTCTCGTGCAGCATCCCAGCCCCTTTCCGATGGGCGCGACTCCAAAATCGATCAAAAGTCTGGCCGGCTCGTAATTGATGAGATGCACAGCTGCTACGTGAGCAGTCTTCCGTGGAGCCAACTGGGCGATGAGATTGAAGAACTGCGCGACTTACTCCACCAAACCTCCTCTGAAGACGAGAAAGAGCCTTCTAGCTCTGTGATAGAAGGCGCTGGCCCTAACAGTGCACTTCTAGGCTACCGGGCGCTGGCGCATTCACTGCAGCCCTACCACCCCCAAATACACCAAGCGGTGGCCCTATTCAATATCTTCAGTACGAATGTCACCCCTCTTGTTCGTATTTTCCACATGCCCACGCTACACCGAGTATTCTGGGATGCAGTCGCATCAATGGAGACCGTCGACAGGAACATTGAAGCACTACTATTCGCAATATATTACGCTGCAATTATCAGCCTCGAATCTTCGCAATGTCTCGACCTTCTAGGCCTGCCGAGGGCTTCAGCCCTAGAAACCTACCGATTTGCTGTCGAGCAAGCTACAGCGCGCGCCGATCTTCTAAATACCCAAAACCTGATCCTGCTGCAAGCAACCGTTTTGTTCCTGACGGCGCTCCGAAATGAGGACGATTCCCGCACGGTGTGGTCTCTTACTTCGCTTGTATACCATATCGCGCAGGCCATGGGCCTCCATCGCGATGGCCAGGAGTTCGGCCTGAGACCTCTAGAAACTGAACTGCGGAGACGCCTCTGGTGGCATATATGCTTGCTTGATAACCGCTCAACAGATTACCACGGTACTGAGCCGATTGTACAGGAAGCCGCCTTCGATACTCGGATGCCACTGAATATCAACGATACTGATCTTACAGCAGAAATGACTCAGCCACCAGTCGAACGCGAAGGCGTTACAGAGATGACATTCTGCCTTATGCGCTGCCACGCCATTCGTGCTGTTTGGAAGCTGGGCTACATGGCTCCTCGCAAGAAATTTGGGTCGGCCGCAGCGGACACCCATCTAGACTCCGCAAACCAAGACTCCCTTGTGAATGACCTGCAGCATCTGCTGCAAGATCGCTACCTGAAACACTGCGACACCCTAAACCCCTTCCCCCGCCTCGCCCTGTCAGTGGCCCGAATAATTACCTTGCGGCTGCGGATGACGATCCTCTCGCCACGCTGTCGTACCGACAAGACCGCCCGTGAGCATCTGTTCAACATAACCGTTCAGATCCTACGACTCTCAAACGACATGCTAACAAGCGAAGATATGCGCCAGTGGGCATGGCACTCCAAGACGCATCTTCAGTGCTACTCGATCGCGTTTCTGCTGGCAGAGCTATGTCGCAGGCCTCCAAGCCCGGAATGCGACCTCGCCTGGGAATGCGTTACGGCTGTGTATGAGCGGTGCAATGGCATGGAGACGGAGAAAAGGGGGCCGCTGTGGCGGTCGATTCAGCGGCTCATGGAAAGGGCAAGACATGTAAGAGAGGTTCAGACTTCTTCTACTGATGGGACTGGAACGGAACATCCATGGAAGGTTGCAGGTGAAGCGATGATAGCGAATAAAGATAATATAGGACCTACCGTGACAGCGACGGCTCTGGAGCCCCAAGATCGGTTCTCTGGAGTGAATTCGGCCATGGACCCTTCGATGGACATGCTCAATTCATTCTTCCCTAACTTATTCGATGTCTCGGGCATGGATATATCCGGCTTGGTCTAAGGTTCAGATTGGTTTCCAACAATATCTGGAGGTGGTCTTGTTATAGATATTGTGTCAAGCCCAGGTCAGCGGTATGGATAGGGTTAAGAAATCGAGGAATTCTGCAGCACTATAGTTGTTTGTCTAGGCCTATGAGACTGTAGGGTATTAAGGTCCCATTGGGCAAGGTCTTGTATGACGCAGCTGTATAAAACGTGAAAAAGACACCAGATAACTAATCGTAAGTTTCATGAAAATCATATCCAATCATCATTCCGTCTGTGAGCTATCCCAGGCGAAAACAGAGCGGCGGTCCATGATGAAGAGCGGAGATGCATGCTCTTCGCTGTCTGAATTCGGGTGTAGAGTAACAATCGGCACCGCTTCTAGCATAAACATCGACGTCGAAGATGCTTGCTCCATAAGCTGGGCAGAGAATATCCTGCATCGCGTTATCGGGCGCGAGGTGACGTCAATAGCCATGTCTAGACCTCAAAGTGCGCTACGTATATTTTTGTATTCAAGCGCTAATCCATGCGGCACGAATGAACCGTGTGCGCGCGGCCACGGGAACTGCAAGGGGCTCCGCCCCAGGAGTGAGGTAATAGGTTATTGGGCGCCTCATAAATGAAAGTCCTTGTTGTCGTCCCAGTGATGCACCCAGAAGGGCACGACTGTGTAGAGACTTTCGCTCATGAATCGTACGGGGAGTTATCGCGCATTATATAAACCTCACCCACGAGTATTGTGCAGCCAACCGCCATGGAAATTGCAATGATAGGTAGGTTCACCATGGCAAAATCCAGGCTGCGAACGTGGATATGTTTGCGAGCGAGGATATCGCGCCATAGTAGGCCCGCTAGAGAGGCACTGAAGGCCGTGCTAAAGGCGCCGTAGTTGACACCTAGCGCCATGCTGTAAACAGTAGCCCAGAATGTGCGATCGCTAATTGGTATGCCATTGTCACGATGGATCGCTTGCCAAGTCTGCACTACGCGCGAGAGAAGGATTGTCGTGCCGATGTTAGTGCCGGCAAACTAATAGAGGTCAGTATGAAGTAAATTCAGAGCTCAAAGATGCTCACATTGCAAAGTATGACGGAAAGAAATCCCATCCCTCCAATTGCCCCGACTGTACCTGTTCGGTTTACCCAGTGGTCCCACCCGTGCGCAAACACCTCAATCCAACCCTTAGTGGCCAGAGCTTGTACGAGGATGAACATAGCAAACGCAAACGGAACAAGTGAGAAAGGCATATGTGAGACTACCGCCGTCACCGTAGGAAACGTCTCCTGCAGCCACCGATAGGTGGCAATTGCGAATGATTCTAGCGTGCCCTTGGTCGACTGGGGTTCATCTAGGGGCTGTAGTGGCGGCACTGTCAACGCTTGCTGCGACTGGCCCAAGCCCTCTGGGGCGGGCGATAGAGAACTGACATCCGAGAGTCCCAGTTCTTGCTTTTCGTCCATAGTACTTGTCCCACTAGGGGACTGTTGGGAGGAAGCGACTGCCGAGGGATGGTGGGATTCATGGTCAGGCTGGCTTGGCAAAGCCCCCGTAGACTGCGGTTCCCCATTTTCTCTACCCATTTCCTCATCTCGCATCGCCCTCGCCCGCGCGGCGCGCGTACGCTCCATGTCTTCCCGGCCTTTGCGCGCAATCTCGCGCGTCTCGTGACGATGTTGCCAGCCGTAGGCGACATCCCAGCAGAAAAGAACGAATGCAGCCGGCAGAGTGACCCAGAAAACAGGGTGCGTGTGGCCCTGGCTGGCTGCGTTGAGAGCCAAGACGGTAATCAGGGTCGCAGCCATTATAACCGCACCAAACGCGGCGCCCCTTCTGTCTAAAAACGGATTCAGAATCTCCTCGAGTGATAATAATTTCACCTCTTCGCCGTTAGTTGCCGCCTGTTTTTCCTGTTCCTCTACCCCGCCACGTGCGTTCGGGATATTTGGATTGATCGGATTCTTGAGCCTCGCTTCTTCAGGCAGCTCGTGCATCTTGATCGCTAACGGGATCAGCGACTCGTCGGCAAAAATGATGTAGAGCAAAAAGGGAAACAGGACGATGGCGGTAATGACAACCGGAACGATCATGTTCGCTGTATAGTCAATAAACTTGATCTGGAAAGCACTGGTAAGAACGAGATTTGTCGGATTCGAAGTGACGAGAATCGCCGAGGCAATATTGGCGACAGCAAACTGCGTATAGATCCACGCTCGAGGGTGCACAATGTTGCTGGACACGCGGGTCATGTAGGCGAGAAAGGCGGTCCCGGAGAGGATGATTGGATCGTTGCCAATGAAACTGCCCAGGAGGAAGAAGAAGGCATACAGATAGAAAAACAGCCGATGTCCCACCTTGCCGCCTTTTTGTAATACCTTGAAGGCCAGATACCGGATAAGGCCCGACGCATCGATGGAGATGGCAATATAGGCCAGAGTCAGGAAAAAGACCATGATATCAATCGGCGAGATATTGTCCGCTTCGATAGTTCCATCATGGACCTCCTTGCGTCCAATCGCCAATATCGCCAGTAGAAATAAGTCCGCAATCAACGGCGCTGTCACGAAATTGAACGGAAACTGGAGACGAACGAAGCGGCCGTCATGGTGATCATATTTGCGCGGCTCGATAACTCTCAAGGCGCACAGAGCACGAAGAACAATATTCGCAAACGCGCGAGGGATATATACGGGGATATGGAAAGGGAAGAGGACGACGATATCTGCGAGAAACCGGTTAGGAGACACTTTCTCCACACGAGACTCGCGACGGTCACTTACTGGCAAGCACAAAGACTATCAGCGTGATGATCGAACGCCAGTCCTTGATACTGTCTGTATCTGAGACTTCCGCCATTTCCAACACTACCAACAGATCCGACCAGAGTGGGATATCCTGAACCTATAAGGGATTCTCTCGGTATCGCAATGCCCCCGCCTGTTCCCGATTGGTGTCACTTATGCACAGTGAGCGTATACTCTAAAAAACCGTCACAGTACCGCGACAGTCGTCACGACCAGCCAGCCGTCGCTCTCGAATCAGTCTCAATGTCAAAAATCTTGCGGTGATCCATGGAGCGAGAGAATACGTGCGTTTTCTGTCTTGGGAATCGGGCGTGGCGGGAAGACAAGCGAGAATATGCATTGAGGAGTCCGCTTATGGAAAGGCCGGCAGGCGAAGCACGAAGACGAACCCTATGATGTTGTCATCACAGCCCCGTCAAATGGAATGATTTTCGAAAAGCCTAACACTTTGGCCAGCCATCGATGAGCGAAGGGGCGATGATGTGGGAGGGGATCCTTAGCTAGTGCGACTGGGCAACTTCGTGGGTGTAGGCTTGGCAAGCTGCGCCTCTCGGGCAACGCTCGGCACTTTAGCTACTATGATATAATACGCTGATAGGAATACCCTGATCGGAATGTTAGGACAGTGAGACCACAAGAATCTGACTCCTTGGATTTGCCGGCTGTATATTAAGTTAGTACTGATATTTTACTAATATTTGTCTGACCACATGCCTCAATAACTGATCGACCTGAATGGCTAGCCAAGCTGTTCTGAGCACTTGCACTAGTACATCTAGTCCATACCTAGTCTAGCATAGCCCTCGTATTCCTGCTTTCACGAGGGCTTATGTGAAGATCCTGGTCATTTCTTCAATCATTATACTCTGAGTAATACGACAATAAGGTCGACATGGGGTACTCGATTTCGCAGAGGGCCCGCCATTATCTAGTATTCACAACCCTATTGAGAGCGTCTCGAACTCTTATACTGGCCGAAAGATCGACAAAATGCTGGCCAAGATACTGAAAAATACTGATAGAATACTGGCCAGATCTGCATTGGGTCGTCACAACCCTGATCGTCACCCTGCGCCCAGCTACGGTAAGCGAAGGTGACGATGCGGCTCTTCAGAGGTCGCTTGACCAGAACCCTGAAGGATGGACGTCTTGCGGCCTTGCCCGAGGTCCAGTCCATGGTCGTCCGCTGTTGGCTGCCCTGTCTGGCCTCTGCCGTATAAGAGTGGCACTGCTGCGGACATTCCTCACACCACCTTACCCCCGTCAAGTCATCCATGCGATCCATTCTGCATTTGTGCTAAATGTCCTACCATGCCAATATCAGCAGGTGGATGAGTGATGCCGCCTCTTTCTCATGCTGCTGTTGTTTCGAATAATGCCACCGAGCTAGGCCTCGAGGTGGTTTGCTCGTGGCCGGTCTCTGGCCAGTATGGCCCCGGCACCAGGGTGCTGTAAGTCTTTCATAGTTTTCATTAGAACAAAAAAAAAGAAGGAAAGGAAAGGAAAAGAGGAAGAGATAGGCTAATTCTGTGAAGATACTACGTCCTGATCGCGGCCTGCGTCTTTGCGCGCAAGGAAGAATGGGTGAGGAATGCCTGTCTGGCCGGTGCATTGCTCTTCCCGGCCATTGCCGCCCTTCATGGCATAGTCCTCGCTGCCGTTCATGTTGATGGTACGTCGCCGGCCCCGGTGGTCCCCAGGTGGCAGTATCTGACTGGCGTAGGTGCTATTGATATGGATGTTTATGGGGCCTTTCAGCTATGCTCGATCGGGATCCTCACCGCGCCCCTAACCGCGAGAATGTCGGGCACATACTTCAAAGATCCGCGTCGGCACATTCTTTTCCTGTGGACAGGTCTCATTCTAGCTGGTGAGTGCAGTGCTTCAAGAGTTCGGTGGTGTCGGCTGACAAGATGTGCAGGGCTGCTGAGTATCACAGTGGAACTCTTTAGGGCCAAGCCCTCAAAGTGCACCCATGATGACAACGGCAACCCTGTCCTTTCAGATCCAGCGCGGTTCCCCTACGAGGCTGCTTCCTGCGGTCTACGCTGTTCTGCCCAAGAGGGCCCCTTCTCGCCCATCCGCGTCGGCTCGGCCGACGAGATCTACGTGATCCCTTCACCGCACCGGCTTACCTTTGGGACGGCGACCCTGTTGGCAGCGGCCTGCTGCGTCCCCGCTGTCGTTTCGCTGCTGTACTTCTGGTCGCTGGTGCTTCGAGACACGTGGAATAACCGGTTTGGCGAGAGCACTGATACTGATCGACGAAACGAGGTCATCGAGGGTACCAATGGGGCTACGGAAGGGAAGATGCTGCAGATCAACAGCTTGGTACGCACCGTTCTTAGTACGGTAGAAGCTCCGGTATTTGCGGCTGCAGTCCTTGCCATTCTTGTTCTCGGCGAACGGAATTTCTTCAGTCACCCCGTGAATTTTGGAACGGAGCCGATAGCCAGTATAGGGCAGTGGGCGCCGATTGTAGGTACGGGCTTTGCGATATTCGGGTCGCTGTACCTCTTCCTCACCGACGACGGCGAGAAACCGTCTTCAGCCTGCAAGTGCACTTGCCATAACGCCCAAGGACCAAGTTCACGCGGCACAGACCCAGCAGCGTCCACAAACAGCAGCGAGTTAGCCCATTGTGAGATAACGGTCGTAGCTAGCCCTGAACCCGCACATACCCATCCTACCCAAGAGGAGGCCCGCGACTTTGGCTACCGGCGCAGCATCGGACGAGCTCTCAAGCGCCTGGCAGACACGATCAGCATTGCCGCTCACGACCGTCTCACCGACTATGACTTCAAACAAGGCCCGGCCCTTGACTTTCCCGAGATACCAGCGGAGGAGCAGCGGAACAGTGAGCTACCGCAGATCCGTGATCAGTATAACCTGAAGCGAGACTCCACTGCCAGCCGCACCCTCTCAAGGGTTGGCTCAACTGTCAGCACAGCTTCCTGGAGGGATGGCGAGCGAAGTTCAACGACGTCTCACGGCATCTCTCCGCGCTCGTCCAGACAGTCTACGCGGTCGCGATCCCCTTCGCCCTTGCCCTCTCCGTCTCGAAGAGACGATGAATCCTGCACCTTTCCGGGCTCGCACGATGGCTCTCCTTCCTCAAGCGATCCTCCTATCCTCAACACCCGTAGGCGTCAGAACACCCTAGAGGTCCCACCCCACCATGGTCCGGTGAGACGCAGTTCGTCAATATCGTCAGCCTCAAGCTCCAACTTCACAATGGCTGGAAATCTACAATCGCCTACCATCGTGGTCTCAGCAGACGACGACGTTTCTCCTGTCTTCCCTAGACCTGGTTCTCCAGAGCCAAAACAAGAGGTCCCGCCTCACGCGTCCCGTCACGGACGGCGGTTCACTTCGTAAATAGATATTTGAATAGAGAGTGCATATCTTGGACTGCATAACTTCTAAAATTCGCCGAGAGCTATATTGACTTCCAGTGATCCCTATTTTCTTAAGGACATGGCTTTACGGCTAGTATCCAATCGCCAACTTATGACAAAACGTCTACCCAGAACCTAGAGCTAAACGCTGATCCGGCAGAGGCCAACAATTGTACACTAGAATTAGTCGCCTGTCGGCGCTTTCGCAAGATCATTGGCCGATTTGTCGGGATTCAGCTATCCCCGCATATTCTCCAGAGTACTCCAGGTTTTAGTACTTGTGGGTCGACGATCTATCTCCCCATACTTTGGAGAAGATACAAAGGCCAGTTCCCAATCCTTCGCCAATTGCTCCTTATCCGCGATGTAGCTCTGTGGCTTTCACTGGTGGCCTGATTTCGTGTATTAGCCGAGCTGCTTTCTGAGTATTAACCGCGGATATACGTATTGATTTACAGTATCATGCAGAATATATAACCGCAGCACCGGCTCCACCACCAGCTGTCCGTTGTGGAATGGAGCTCACACTTCTTTGGGCAGATCTCGTCATTCACCCTTTTCTGCAGGCAGTATGACATCTCAACGTGTCGTTCCTTCTGAACGTGAGGTCGCTGAGCTTCGGAGGGTAGAGGGTCAGACAGCCGATCTCATCCGCCAGGCGCAAGAGAGCGATGAAGCCGATCGCAAGTTGACCATCCGTCAGGCCGTGAAGAAATACAAAAAAGCAGTCTTCTGGGCCTTATTTCTGTCTACTAGTTTGGTCATGGAGGGGTATGACCTGGTGATAGTATGAGGCCTTGGCGATCAATCCTTGACGGATACTGACTGGCATCAGATCACTTCATTCTACGGCCAAACCCAGTTCAAGGAGCGTTTCGGCGTCTACGACCCAGCTTCAGACCAGAAGCTGATTCCAGCTGCATGGCAGTCCGGTATATCGAACTCGGCTCTGGTCGGCCAACTAGCTGGTCTTGTTGTCAACAGCATCTGCCAGGACCGGTTCGGCTGCCGTCGAACAATGATGGTCTTCATGGTGTGGATGGCTGTCGCCATATTCGTTCCTGTCTTTGCGCCATCTCTTCCAGTGCTCGCTTTTGGAGAGGCATTTTGCGGTATACCCTGGGGCGTATTTCAGGTAAATATCCGCGAAGGACATGAGCTTTTCTTGTCTGACTTTGCTTATAGACGCTGTCAACCACATATGCTTCCGAAGTAGTGCCAACAGTTCTCAGACCATATGTCACCGCGTATGTCTGTATGTGCTGGGGCGCCGGCATCCTTCTCTCCTCTGGCGTTGTTAGGGCTGTAGCAGGACTCCAGGGCGAATTGGGCTGGCGGCTCCCATTCATGTTGCAATGGGTCTGGCCCCTTCCACTTTTCATCGGCGCATACTTTGCTCCAGAATCCCCTTGGAACTCGGTGCGTCGGGATAAGATCGACGAGGCAAGGACAAACTTGATGCGGCTATACCAGGATATGCCGGAGCGAGAGCATCAAGTGGAACAAACCTTGGCCTATATCAAATACACGACAGAGATGGAGAAAGCCGAGACTGCCAACGCTAGCTTTCTCGAATGCTTCAAGGGGACCAACCTGCGGCGAACTGAGATTGTGAGGTTCCTCACTACCGTTGTTTCTCTGGCCCAACTGACTGGTCTCAGAATTGTGTTGTTTGGGCAGCCCAAATTCTCTGCGGAAACGCGATCCTTGGATACTCAGTCGTGTTTCTCCAGGCCGCGGGCTTCAGCGAACTGCAAGCATTCAACATCAACATTTCGTTATCGGCCTGTTACATTGTCGGCGGCATCATTTGTTGGTTCCTCTTCCCCCACGTCGGGAGGGCGACAATCTACATGAGCGGGCTGACCTTCATGTTCTTCTGCCTGGTCACCATCGGAGGACTAGCTTGGGGTCCAGGGAAAGACGCCCAGCTTGCCATCGGTATCCTCCTTGTCATTTCCACGTTATGCAACATGATTGCCATTGGGCCGACATGCTACCCCATTGTCGCAGAGACACCGTCCGGAAGGCTGAGATACAAGACAATCACCATTGGTCGGTTTGTTTATAACCTAACCAGCATATTCACCAACTCTGTCACGCCTCGCATGCTCTCCTCCACATGTAAGTTGCCTCGATCGTCCTTGTGCGCAATTCTGACTTGGGAACAGCCTGGAATTGGGGAGCCAAGGCCGCCTTCTTCTACGCAGGGACCAACCTGCTTTGCAACATCTGGTGCTGGTTTCGGCTTCCTGAGACGAAAGATCGGACGTTTGGTGAAATCGATCTGCTTTTTACCCATCGTGTTCCGGCGAGGAAGTTCAAGTCTACTCATGTCAACCGTACGTACTTCTCAAACTTATTCTGCTTCGTATTCATTAACTGATTGACAGAATTCGCCCATGGCGGCGACTATGTGTCGAAGCAAGAGGTCGAACACAAGGAGAACGTGGAATAGGCAGAGAAGACTTTCGCAGTATTACCATGAAA
Source organism: Aspergillus nidulans FGSC A4 (assembly GCF_000011425.1). NCBI lineage: Eukaryota > Fungi > Ascomycota > Eurotiomycetes > Eurotiales > Aspergillaceae > Aspergillus > Aspergillus nidulans. Next base: position 2,948,853 of record NC_066261.1, on the reverse strand, counting down.
CTTGGAACTTTAATGAATACTTGCTCTGTATAATGGCCGTTTGGGATAGGAGTGTTGTGATATGAGTGTCAGATAGCAATGCATTTCTTTACCTAAACAAATATCTATCTTCTCGCCACACATTCCGGAGCTAGATAACAGGCATTGTGACCAACAGTACTGCTATGCCTAAGAAGCATGGCCGAGAGTTCTGTTTGGAGAATAAATGCCCGTTCCTATACAGTTGAGCGACTGAACGTGTAGATGGTCTCGGCTGTAGGCTAACCCCACGTTTTGGAAACTTATACTGACGGAGAAAGCGACCAATCAGCGTGCAAGAGCCCCGACGCCCCGGTTGGAGTCAGCGCGGGGAACTCAAGTTGTAGACGCAGTAATAGTCATAGGATGGCCATGCAAACTGCCTAAGAGGCGAGATCGATGTGGAGGACTTCTCATCCACTTTGGACGGCTAATTACTCCACGGCATCAGCTCGGTCTGATTGCAGCTGGAGTCATACCGCAGATGGAGCGTCGTATTTACCGAATGGAAAGTGATATGTTGGTCTTCCGGACGCCAGACAAAGCTTTAAAGTCCCATCACTTCTCACATTCCGTTAAGCGCAATTCACAGTCTCAGTAGGTGACCTTGTTTGTTTACCATGGCTTTCCAGCAAGTGCCTGTCCGTAATGTCAACATTACGTCCGCCTTCTGGTCGCAAATGCGGCAATGCTCCAAAGAAAAGACCATTCCAGCCATTATCAAAGCGCAAAAGTCCTTGCAGCATTGGTACTGCCTGACGTGGAAAGAGGGTCACGAGATCCAGCCTCATGTGAGTGAGCGCATTCGCACAAAATAGAGCCAGTACTGATAATCCTGCAGCCTTTCTGGGATAGTGACATATATAAAATCGTCGAAGCGGCATGCTACTTTCTTATGAAAGACAAGGACGACGAGCTGATGGCTACTGTTGAGGAGGCGGCCGACATGATACGAGCAGCACAGCACCCGGACGGCTATATCAACTCTTATTATACAGTGCTTGGAATCGACAAGCGATGGACCAACTTACGCGATATGCATGAGCTTTACTGTCTCGGCCATCTAACAGAGGCTTGCGTAGCCTATGAGACCCTCACAAACAGTGGACGGTTGTTGGAACCGGTACTGAAGGCCCTTCGACACGTTGATTCTGTTTTTGGAGCCGAGCCGGGAAAGAAGAGAGGATATCCTGGGCATCAGGAGATCGAGATTGGTCTTCTGAGGCTATACGAACTATGTGGTGAGCCTGTTTTGCTGAAGCTTGCCAAATACTTCATCAGTGAGCGAGGTCGGAGAGATACCAATGGTGAGACTTATTTCGACCACGAAGCCAGAGCCCGGGGCGGAGATCCATATGATCACTTTGGTTCCGAGATGAAAGCCTGGTTCCAGCACCCGCGGGATTATAGCTACAATCAGGCTGATCGACCCCTTGTTGAGACCACGGAAGTGAAGGGTCATGCGGTGCGTGCAATGTATTACTACATCGCAGCGACCGACCTGGTTCGTCTTACTGGAGACGAAGAGATCAAGGCTGCACTGGACCGCATGTGGATGGACATGACAGAGCGGAAATTGTACGTCACAGGGGGTATTGGAGCCATGCGTCAGTGGGAAGGCTTTGGTGCCAAATACGTTCTAGCTGATACCGACGAGTCAGGGATATGTTATGCCGAAACTTGTGCCTGCTTTGCGTTGATTATCTGGTGTCAAAGGATGCTTCAGCTTGACCTGGATGCCAAATACGCCGATGTGATGGAAGTCGGACTGTATAACGGCTTTCTTGGAGCCGTGGGATTGGATGGGGGGTCGTTCTATTACCAAAACCCCCTACGAACATATACTGGCCACCCAAAGGAAAGAAGTGAGTGGTTCGAGGTTGCTTGCTGTCCACCGAATGTCGCGAAATTATTGGGGTCAATGGAATCTCTTATTTATTCATTCAAGGATGATCTGGTCGCCATTCATCTTTATATTGAGAGCGACTTCACAGTCCCGGAGACCGGTGTGGTGGTTTCTCAGAAAACAAATATGCCTTGGTCAGGCGACGTCGAGATAAGCGTCAAGGGAACGACAGCCCTGGCATTGCGAATTCCAACCTGGGCAGAAGGATACTCGAGCTCGGTTCAGGGAGAGGTCAAAAATGGCTATCTTTACATTCCTCACTCTCAGGATTTGGAAGTGAAGCTCTCCTTCACCCTCAAAGCACGAAAGCTCTATCCCAACCCAGCAACAGAAAAGGATCAGATCTGTATCACACGTGGACCATTGGTATACTGCATTGAAGATGTTGACAACGAAGTCGACATTGACCATGTTGGTTTGGTAGACGGCCCTGTGACTGACGGTGAACCAATCGATATCGCGACGGTCAATGATGTGATCCCAGTGAAGGCAACTGGCAGAGAATTGGTAAAGGGGCAAAATCATTTGTATGCATCGGAGCCATGGAAGTACGGCGACAAAAAGAATCTTCTCTATGTACCATACTTTCTGCGGGCGAATCGGGGCGGCAAGGGCGGGATGACAGTCTGGGCTAAGCGACTAGAAGCCTCATAGACCCTAGTTCCAGACTGGGAGCCTTGGGTGGTACGGAGTTCCTTGACCTTTGAAACAAATCCGCCTGGCAAGAGCTGAGTCAGTAGTTTGCACAGCAAGAATCCTATTCATTTGCCAGGTTGGAAAAAATAGTACTGAACTCAAACACACCCCGTAAAGGGGCTGGACAATCGCAGCTCGTAGTTTAAACGGAGATTAGCACATCGCTGGCCCCTTGATAGAAGTTCACTTGGAAAATTCCAGCCATGAATCAGTTGCAGGAGTCTCCGGGGCAGCTGTTAGTGACTCATTGACACCATCATTGTACCGTTCCGATACGCTGGCATCGTAGCGATTCAAAAAATAAATCATCCAGCGATCCATATCGAAGTTCTCTTGTGTGCTGTTCATTTGACAAGCTCGATGGAATGCCTTCAGGCGAGTCATGGAGAACTCCACGAGCGACCAGTGTTTTCGGAACTGAAGCAGCATTATGAAATTCTGCTCCAGTAGTCTCTTGGCTTTTTCGATGCTCTCATCGTCCGTATCAAAAAGAAGCGTATATAGTAAAACAGACGACGCGACGACCAGGAGGTGCCCGTTCACGGGAGACCAGAGGCATTCCATACCGGGGCGCGAATTAGTATCCCACATCACCTGGCTGAGCGCCGTGGCATGTGCTTTGCATCTGGCCGCGTACATCACGGCCTCATGGTCAGTGCTGCCGTCAGGCAATCTGGCTTTCTTATTGAGGAATTGGTAATATAGCATTTGGCACTGGTGGTGGTAGTTCAATTGCAGGATTGTAAACTCGCGGCCCAAGTCACGGGCAAAATGCCGCTCCCGGTTCTCGGATGTGTGTTGCAGATGACGTGGTAAGTCACGAAGATAGCAATCTATTTCGTGCGATATCTCCCTGACTCGCTGTCGAATATCGATCTCGCTTATTGTGTTCTGAACTATCTCATCATTGAGCCGCATGACCTGGTCGTGGAATGTTGATAGTGGGAGCATCCACGTCCACAAGCCGTTTGATCGGAGACCCAAGGCATCAATCCTCGTTTCGGAATAATGGTCCGGTGAATCAGTGGACTTCATGTTTCTGTATGCTTCTTCCTCCAGCGGTCTCCTAAAAGTAGAGCTAGCCGTGAGCTGCTTTGGGATAAGAACGCGTGCAGCGTGCCAGTTCTCCATCATCCACATTACCCAGAACACTATATGAAGCTGTCAGCTGGGAGACTGCTCGGTGGTCCAATCTATACTTACTTCTGATCTCCACCTCGCGTTTAATAGGATCATCGCTCAGATTTTCAGGCAAGCGCAACATCCGCACCATGCAAATAGCTTGAGAGGTTAACAGCGCCTCCTGAGCGGAATCGCCCTCAGCGAGGGCGACGAACGACAGTAAGATACTTCCTTGCAGAGACGCCAAGTTAATCAGCTCTGATCGGGCGTTGAATGACCGCATTGCCGCCTTGAACCAGGGCCGCGCTCTGTGCCAGGGATGAACGCCCTCGAAGTACGAATTGGAGGAAAAACTGGCCGTGCAACTGATAAGTTAAACGCCAGGAAATTTGGAGTGGTAAACCTACCGGGCCATCAGAGCAATCATGCCGAGGACAAGAAATTCTGGAACCCTTCCAGCGCGTTGTTCCGCTATGAAGGTGGTGCGATGGAAGAGAAGCAGCTGCTTCTCATCAATCAAATCAAAGTACAGGTCAACGAGCTCATTGCACACATGTTCTGGGGGCAGGCTGAGATCTGGCTGCGATACGTTGATCTTGCCTTCCGCGGGGGCGATCCTCGTCTCTGGTCGATGGATGCGTGAATCAGAATGAGGAATGCTTAGGCGGCCGTTGAAAGCGCTACTGCCAGAGTTGCCCCGATAGTCGTCAACTAGATCGCATTTCCGTCTTTTCTGGGAACAGGAGATGCATGATCTTCCAGGCTGTGGCGTTATACATCGTTTCTTGCGAGATCTAGAAGAGTATCAGCATGTGTTCACGTGGACTGCGTTCAGCACCCGTACCGACATTGCGTGCAGGAGGAAATCGGACGCATCCTAGAATACCCTAATATGTACCGCTGAGCAAATGGGATTCACAGCGCATAACATCAGGTTCAAAGGGTAATGGATGAGCAGACTAGTCTTAGGGAGAACCACGATATGGGATGAGATGGAGGAAGACACGAAAGCCGGGAGGAGAGGAGCGAAGTCGGCAGAAGCTCACATGACCGTTCTACGGATGGAGACCGCAGGACTAAAGTATGGCAATAATTATGTGGAACTAATTTTACTAAACGTATCAAGTTTCGTCGTTTGATCTACGTATCTCTATATAGTTCTTGCATTTAAAGGGGTATTCGGCGCCCAGTTCATGCAATGCAATCGGGCTCCGGCTGCCGCATGATAGGAATCTTGGGCTTCGGTGGCCAGTCGCGACTATAACGGCTCCAATTGAAGGGCGATGAAAAATGATAACGCCCTGATCCCACCCATTCCCCCTGCTGCTGTTGCTGTCCAGTAAGGTTTGTATCACTCGGCAAGGTGACGAGAGCACGGGAGTTCGGCGGAACAAGGAGCTCCAGCGTAAAAATATCTCTGTCGATCTCGATCCTCCATCGACATTCTAACCGCCCATAGGGGGTCTCATAAACAGCCTCAGCAGAGTCAATATTGCCCCCGGGAATTGGTTGGACGCTGAATTCTTTCCATCCGGGAACGAGTGGGCTGATCCCAGCTACGATGCTATGAAGCCAGTTGATGATCGAACCAAAAGCGTAGTGGTTGAAGCTAGTCATCTCTCCAGGGTTGATCGAGCCGTCAGGAAGCATGCTGTCCCATCTCTCCCACATGGTCGTCGCGCCCATAGTTATGGGGTACATCCAGGACGGACAACGCTTCTCAAGCAGCATCCGGTATGCTATTTGTGGATAACCGCCTTTCGTCAAGGCGTGGGTGATGATGGGAGTTCCAGCAAACCCCGTTGCCACGCGGAACTGCGCCAGGCGCACCAACTCAACCAAGCGGCTAGCTGCCACCTTCACTTGTTCGGCGGTAGCATGTAGCTCGAAAATAATCGCAAGGCTCAAGGCTGTCTGGGTATCTCCTACGAGCAGGCCTGATGAGGCAATGTATTTGGCTTGAAATGCGGCCTTCAGCCGACCAAGTTGTTCCTGGAATCGCTTTGAATGCTCGACTTCTCCCAGGATCTCACTGATCTGAGACATTACAGATGTGATACGAACTAGAAAGGCATCTGCCACCAATGTCCCATTAGTCCGCGTGTCTCCCGGTTCTACTGGCGGTGCAGTTGGGTCCAGCCAATCTCCCAGTTGCCACACCTCAGGGTCCCAGAGTCCGTCTGGACCTCGTTGGATGCCTCTGTCAATCCAAGCGAGCATGCTCTTGTATTGTCGGTGAAGAATGCCAGAGTCACCATAGGATTGATACAATGCCCATGGGCCCAAAATTACCACGTCGTCCCATTGTGCTTGCGGCGTTGGTGGCCAAAGTTCTTCAGGTATTACGTTCGGCACAACAAACGGTGGCACACATCCATCCTTTCCTTCATTGAGCTGTTCCACAGCAACGTCTTGAAGCCAATTACCCAGCATGGCGGAGGTATCATAGAGGAAGTTTGCAGACGGACCGAAAATTTGAATATCTCCAGTCCAGCCAAGGCGTTCATCACGTTGAGGGCAGTCTGTCGGGATAGACACAAAGTTGCCTCGCATACTCCACAAAGCGTTTTTATGCAGTTGGTTAACCATTTGGTTTGAGCATGAAAACCAGCCAGTCCGTCGCATGTCAGTGTGCATCACCAGCGCCGTAAGGTTTGCAAGCAATGAACCGTCGCTATTTTCGTCCCATCCATCGACTTGGACGTAGCGGAATCCATGAAACGTGTATTGAGGCGACCAATTAGTCAACTCTTTACCAGCGCAAATGATTTCATCCGTACATTTTGCGATGCGCAACGGCCGGGTCGCGAGCTCTCCATGTTCCAAAGCCTCGGCATGCCTGAAAGTAACGCGGGATCCGGGTGGTTTGTTGACCGAACGTACACGTAATCGGCCAACGAGGTTTTGGCCAAAGTCCACAATAGTCTTCCCTAATGGGGTTTTTTGGACTGATACGGGTTTGATCTCTTCCGTGACCCTAACAGGGGGAGCGTCTGGGGCGACCAATGTTGCAGTTGGGAAAGGCAGCACTTGGACCGGCACCCAGGGCGAGTTGCCGCTTTCGACAAAACTGCTGTTCCAGCCCGGGGTTTCCTCGCGCGCATCGTAGATCTCACCGTCATAGTATTCGCTCGTTAGGGTCGCACTTTGCTGACAAGTCCATGTGTGGTCCGTAACAAGAGAAAAGGATTCAGCCTTGAATCGGACCTCCAATTGTGCAACTGCCGCAATTTTGTCACCGTAAAGTTGCCTTCGTCCGCCCAAAAAGCCCAGGCGGGTTGCATACCAACCCTCCGCGACTTCGATTGCAATTGTATTTGGCCCATCGCGGTTGAGAAATGGCGCAATGTCCAGCGTCTGATAGTTCAACCGGTAGCGATAGCTCGTCCAACCTGGCGCCAGGCAATGGTCACTAACCTCGCATCCATTAATGAATGCTCGGTAGATACCCAAGCTCGTGATATAAAGGCGTGCTTGAGAAATGGTCCCCATTCCCGAAAGGTCGAACGACTTGCGGAATCGTTGAGGACGTAAGGGGCCATCGGTTGCCTTTGCCGGATCTGTGATGGGAAGTGCAGCCCAGTCCTCTCTGTTGAGCAGCGCACACTCGACCATAGTCCAGGACGACCAATTAGTTGGCTCCACCTCAGGCTGGCCGACCCCGCGACCGAAAGCCCGTACCCGTACCTGGGCAGATTCTCGGGACTTCAACGGCGTACTTGGCCATGGCACCAGAACTGAGGCATCACCGGTTACCAGATGAGTTTCTATCTCCAATTCTTCGCGACGGGTGATCTGGATCTCATATGCCGTCTGTTTCCAGTTGTGAGGACACCCTTCGGCAGTCAGAAAGCGCCAGGAAAGTCGTGGAGTAGCTGTTCCTACGCCAAAGCCAGTGTCATGATGCTCGAATGTCAGGGACTCTAGAGATACCTGTCCGGCCATATTCCTTTAATGTATAAGACCTTCCCAGGCGAGGAGGTAGATGTCCTCTGCTCTCACCTTATATGTACTCCAACTCTGACAGACATTCGTGCAGGTCACGCTCGGGAACAACGCACCGCGCGACGGGGCACTGCATAGTGATACACTATTGGTTGAAGTAGACTCTGATTGGGGTTGTGAGTGACTGCTAGAGCATCTTACAACATAATCATTGATCAGCGGATCGCAAGCCCATGCTCCAGCCTCCAAAAGTGACCTGAGATGGAGATCTCGTGGAGACAAGGCGGCGAACTCAAAAGCCGATTCGCTGTTGTTGACCTCTCGGCTAAATTCAAGGCTGCAACTTTGAACCGAACCTCGCGAACCATCGTTCACAACTCTACGAGCGTTCTCTTGTATAATCAGCATGTCGACTTGAATTTCTCCCAGTAATCGACTGTTTCGATCATAATTACTTGGAAGTCTGTCGCGCCAGTGATACGAATATTAGTATGCATCATGAACCCGAACGCTTAAGGGCAAGTATGGGGGTTACGGTAACACTGTGACCATCGAGACCATGCCACATTCATGTGCCGCGAGTGGTGTACTGAACGGTATTGGGGCCATTTCAAAGGTGTTAACAGGGTCATGGTACTTTCAGACACTATTGTCTGGTCCGTAGAACTTCTGAGGGAGGCGATCAAGCGGATGAATGAGAGAACGCTCGATCGTCCGCAACGGCAGATTGAAATTAAACTGAGTGGATTATTCATCACGACCCAGACAACAATCCTTTATGTACTAATAGGTCTGCGAAAAGCGTCATATCGAAGCCACTTGGTTACCTCGATCGTCCAATAACCAGGTCAAGGCGCTGTCAACCAGGGCTTCCCCTGTTATATCCTGGTCATGTAACAAGCGCGACAGATCGTTCCATTGTGATAATTCATCCTCTGTTATGCTTGATCCGTGGTTCCCATTGGCATAAGTAGTCATGGATTCGATCGTAGGCAGCATCTCAGGCGTAGCAGTTCCCGAGCTCGTCTTAGGGTCGCTCGCCAGAGGTCCCCCAGGTTCGGCGGGTTGGGATAGCTGCCTCTCCGACAGCAGCGACGAGTGTTCTGTGAGGAATCGAGCCATCCAGTTGTCAAGCATAAATGGATCTGATATGGAGTCCCTGCAGGAATTTTGGAATGTCCGCAGCTGGATGGCCTAAACTCCGTTAGCGAAGCCGTATAAGTCTTGTCTTCAGACATACAAAATGCTCCACAATCGGCCAATATGACTTGAGCGCCATCAGATACTGAAAGTTGGATACTAGACGCTGTCTTGTGATAGAGAGTTCTCGGTAATCATCGCTGAATAAAAGCGTATGGAGATGAACACACGAACTGACGACACCAATGTGACCATATATGAAGTTCTCCAGTTCGCAGTCCTTGATGTTTTTGGAATATTGCAGGATAGACGAGACTACAGACGCGCTGTCCTTGCACTTGTCAGCTCCGCTGGGTTTTGGATTCTTCGAGGCTCTGGCATCCAGGAATGGGAAAAAGAGCATTTGCTTGAAGTGGAAGAAGCCAACATGCATAGCCAGATATAACTGACCGAGCCGCCTTCCCGCCAGCAACATGAGGTTTTCAAAACTCCACGTCAACATCGGGGACAGGCTTTCGGCCCATCGGTCCAAGGAAGCTTCCAGTTCCGCTGCTTCCACACAATAGTCATCAAAGGAGATCATATTGCGGCTCAGACGTCGTAATACATTATTCACCTTAGCAAATATCCCAATCGTTCGTGCCATTTGCGCCCACATGTCACAGCGAAATTCATCCTGGATATGGTTGGCATTGAGGAGCGCGGCGTTGGTGGTGCGGAAAGTTGCATCGTCAATTCTAGGTAAGAAGTCCGATCCGTTAGGCAAATTGAGGGGCTCCATTGCCATATCCCACGCCGACCAATGGCTCGTAATGTGAATTGACAGCCAAGTCCGCCGGTACTCCTCCTGATAAACAGCACTCAGATTGTCGCTGAGCGATAGTCTCTCGGCATGCAAACGAGCCAACCCAACGTATATATGTTTACCATCCACATTGCTCTCCCCGCTGAAATAATACCCGATCAACAAAAAAGCTTGGGCCGTCTCCAGACTCGGGGATATCATATACGGCTGGCAAAGGCGAACTGCTTCCGCGACGAACGCCTTTCCTCGATCGCACGGAGCTGATCCTTCAAAGGTCGGGTTGCTGGAAAATCTGCAGTGCGAGGTTACTAAGGAAGAGGTATTCACAACTTGCACGCATTCAAGAATACCTCGCAGCCAATGCACACATTGCATAGACCTGGATCATGGGCGCTGTGCCATTATAGAGGCGACAGAGGAAGCTGGGCTTATGGAATATTGTATGGGCAATGTCATGTATAAAGCGAAAGTAGAGCTGAACAAGCTCGACCCAGATATCTCGCGATGCCAGCCCTCCAAGAGGAGCCTCGGGAGCCTCGCAACCGTTGGACGGCAGATTCAGCGGCGCGTTTCCGCCGATCGACTGGTACCGTCCACCATTTCTCGCCCTCTCGAAGCGTGATACGATCTTGAGACTGCAGGGCTTTGCTGTTTCATGGCAAAGCTGACAGCCGTCTCCGTTGGGCGTCGGAATGCAGCGGCGCTTGCGGGACCTGTCAAGACGTGAATCTTCAGTGTTATTCCAGCCTTGCAACGATGCAAACAACCACTTACCGACAAGTCACACAGGCCCCTGCTCTCGGCCTCCTCAGGTCGCCTGACATAACATTAGGAGCGTCCTAGCGACGCCAACAAGCTTGCGATGCATTAGAAGAGCTTGCTCGTCGATGCCGGAAAAGTGGAGGGCGCGGGGAGTGGATTGAGATTGTCCGTTCAAATCCAAGCTCCCAATTCCAAACAGCTCCACCCAATCGCTTCAATGCGGGGATGCTGACTAACCGCTAGCATAATTATGCGCATAAAGCACATTGGCTCAAAGAAAAACAGTACGAAGTATTGAAGCTCGAACACGTAGATGAATCTAGATCTATTGGAGTATATCGCCAGGGAGTAGTATTCAAGACTAACTTTGCTACTTCCAAGTTACCCCTCTGTTCTGAGGGGTATGGTGGTATTACTGACAATCCTTCACAAGTGTCTAATATATTTCTTCACCACACCCTCGTAGGCGATTGTCGCCATTCTTAATATCGCGATATATCGCGTCCAAACAGCCGATTCAGCATCCAACGAAACGCTACTCGCAACTTATTGCGCCAGCTAATGGTCATTGTCAAATACGCTGAATTCCAGACCAGCCATGCCGTCCTCCCTGTGAGCTTCTGTGGAAGATATCCGCGCTCCTCGTTTGGCAGTTGCATCAGCGCTTTCTCGTTTCCAATGTACGCGAGCGTGCCCATATTGCGGAAAGAAAATGGAGGCGAACTTTGCAGGTCGCGCTGATTAAGATGAGTTGCCAGCCATTTGGCTTCCTGAGCAGTCACCTGCGCGGTAGCAGGGGGCGAGGCGCCCTCCAGCATTGCGTTGTCACCAATAGCGAACACATCCTGGAGAACGGCTGTGGCGCCGGTGTCGTTCTCTAACTGTACGCGTAGATGGCCGTCCACAAGGAGTGCACCGGACCGAGGAGCCTTTTTGTACGCCCAAGAGCCCTGAGACGCGTCTTTCGATACTTCGGTTCCATCCTTCATCACAGCTGAATTGAACGGAAATACCTCAACATCGCGAAGCGAATCGCGCAAGAGCTCGTTCATGGAATTTCCCGTCACCCAGACACACATTCCAACGCCAATCTGCCCTTCCTCCTTCGTGGTGAGAGTGAGGCAGCCGCGAGGGTCCTTCTGGTAAGGCGGCTCCGCGCCTGGAGCGCCCCAGCGGAGGTCCTGGATATGATGAGAAGTTTGTACCTCGATGCCCTCTTTCTTCATTGTCTCTTGGGCATAGCGTGATAACGACTCGTCAAACATAGAAAGGACCTTCGGAGCCACATCATAGAGCGAGATCCGCGGCAACCCTTCTAGGGTCGGATACAAAGTGATGAGGTCTGAAGTGATAAAATCTCGCAATGCCGCCGCCAGCTCAGTTCCAGTGGGGCCGGCACCGACAATGGCAAAATGCAGTAGGTGCTTGCGCATCTCAGGGCTGGTAGATGGCAAGGTGGCCAGCTCAAAGCATTCGCGGACCCGGCGGCGGACCCGGCGGGAGTCGCCAATATCCTTGAAGAAGATGGCGTTGTCCTTTACGCCAGGGGTCTTGAAAGTCCTGCTAATGGCGCCGACTGAAATAACTAACTTGTCGTACGGGATCTCAAACGTTTCGCTTTTCTCCCATATATTGGCGGGCTCGGAGCCCACTTCGTCCTCCTCGGTATGGGTCAATGTGACACCACTCTTGACAATCGTCGGCTCACACAGCACCGTCTTGCGATGCAAATCAATAGCACGAGCAGCGGCCTGGATAAAGTCCACCCTGATCTTAGGATCCCGGACCGGCTCAACAATGTGGGAGAAGTCCAAGTCACCACCAGCCGTGTCCGTTAGGAGCGGAGTGAAGACAAAGTACGATCGGGGGGATACTACCACCGGAGCGAAGCGTTTTGGCGAGAGCTTTCTTGACATTGTGTATCCTCCCCATCCTGACCCCAGGATGACGACACGCTCCTTGTCATCGCGAGGCTTTTCAAGGACGTCTGTGGAGAGGGTTCGAACACTGTGCCATCTCTGTCGAGGAAGCTGCGGAAGAGTCCTGAACAGAAGTTTCATCATGAGAGCTGGCTTGATTCATCCTTTCACCTGCATCCTTCCGCTGGGAAAAGGCTGGGCTGAGGTTCGAGGTCTCAGTTGAGAATCCCAAATACATACTTATGACCTCATTACCCTCAAACTAACCGGGCACGGCAACCATAGACAGTGGAGCCCATCTCCATAGAAAAGAATAAATACAACTGAAGCAGTCTGCGATTTGCATCGCCCTCATAACATTCCAGTTGGTGAAGCTCTATCTGGCGTGATGTGGCGCCCTACTCTAGCCTCGAATCATCGCCCAACAGTCAGCGCTGCTCTTTTTGATTTGCTTTTCAACATCTCAGCGGCGTCAGCATTGAAAATACCTTTAAAAATATGTCATTTTCGCAATGAGAATAATATTCTCGCATCAAGAAAATAAAATGAAACACTGGTCCAGGATACGAGTTGTTCCGCCGACCTGCAATAACATCGCTGCTACCGCAAGCCGGAGACATACGCCAGCAAACCGCGTTGACAAGGTCCTCACCCTCCAGGACCGTCGCACCCTCGGATACGCCGAGTATGGTAATCCGAAAGGGTTCCCACTGCTATATCTCCATGGCTTTCCATCGTCGCGCCTTGAGGGGTCTGCGTTCGACGACATCGCCTGGCGGCGGAATCTCCGCATTATTGAGCCGGATCGACCCGGGTACGGCCTATCTGCATTCCAGCCAAACCGCCGGATACTGGACTATCTCGAAGACACGCAGTCGCTTGCGGACCACTAAGGCATAGTCAGTTTTGCGGTTCTAGGAGGCTCTGGAGGTGGGCCTTACGCGCTTGCTTGCGCCCACTCGCTACCGCATGATCGACTCGCTGGGGTCGGAATTCTGGCAGGAGCTGGACCTTGGACGGCTGGGAGGGAGCATATCTCAATTTCAAGGAGGATTATATCGCTCGCGGCCATTCATTCCCCGACAACATTTCGAGTGATCCTGGACGCTTTGGTAGGAGTCTGCCGTTAAGGCGTGAGTACCGGGCCGGTAATTCGATGGCTGGATAACTGGCTCGAGAAGCAAGAAAGTGCAGAGGAGAGTACGCTCCCGACAGAGGAACGACGCGAAATGGCCTTAAAAATGGTCTTTGAAGCTTTTGCACTGGGAGGCGCCGCGACTGTGCAAGAGGCCGTTCTCTTATCACAGGACTGGGGGTTTCGGTTTGAAGATGTTACATACAGCAAAATCCAGCTCTGGCATGGCCAAGAGGATGCGCATTCTCCAATAGGGATGATCCGGTACATGGCTGAGCGCCTGCCACATTGCGTGCTGCGCGAGTTCAAAGGCGAGACTCATTTTACGGTAGCGGGCCATATAGATGAGATTTTGTCAGACCTTGTCCCTGAGGAATTGGTCCAAAAGCATTTGGCGTAATGCCCATCAACTTGTTTCGAGTTCATTTATTGTCATTGAGCGTCTCTACTCTTGTACCAATATAGCCTTCTCACATCTTGGAACATAAGACATATTCTGCAGAAGCCCACGATCTATACACCGTAGAAGAGTAGATACCCTGCATACGTGCCTACATTTTTCAGACTGTGTATGAAAAAAATATCCATATTCATTCTGCGTCAATATCCATACAGGACTATTGTCGGCGGCCTCGCCAATAAAGAACAAACATCTCGAATTCCAGCAAAAAATCCCCAAGGTCTGGAAACCAGGCTCACCCCAGATGCAGAAACTTGAAGGTGAGCTACTTAAAGCTTCCCAACAAGAAAGTCAGCAGCATCCGGAACATCATCAATGTAACTAAGATGAGCCGCAGTAATGACGAGCGTGCCCTCGCAAACCAGATCACCAAATGCACAAATGATCTTTGTCTTATCAGTGGGAAAGTTCGGAATACGTCCGCCATCCTGTTTATTGCGCGTGTCGCCAAAGAGAACAACCCCCTTGATCTGGTCCTGAACAGTACTCGAGAGCGTCGAGATGGCAGCATGCATGACTGCCGCTCCCTGGCTGTATCCACCCGCGACGATCTTGGTGTTGGGGCACTTGGACGCCGCGAGTTCAAAAAGAGATTTGGCTTCGTTAATAGCAATTTGGTTCGTTCCTTGTGGCAGAAAGTTAGAAGCCAGGTCGGCGATATACGCCGGCGCAACGCCCTGGCATGCGACTTGGCCGGGCTTCCTGAGTTTCAGGACATTGCAGGTAGCGGGCCCGACGGTGCTGCCCTAGAGCTCATAGTTAGCGTCTCGTATTGCTGATTGACCTTGATGATAAAGCCACTCACCAGGTACCCAAGCTCAGTAGAGCCACGAGCGAAGATAAAGGTGACATCGTGGCAGGAACCGTCGCGGAGCTCGTTTCCCGTGACTGTCATTAGGGTTAGCAGATGCATCTTCAAAAGCAATAGAGAGCCCTTCTTGCATACTCTGGCGTTGATCGAGACGGATTGGATTCGCTGCCACAATAGCGGCAAGGAGGGAAAGGGCGAGGTGGAGCTGGAGCTTCATTTTGCTTGTATGATTGAGGGGAGCGTTGGATGTGAATATCCTTGATGAGGCCGGCTGTTCTGCTGTGATAATGTGCTTGTTCTTCGAGGGTAGACCTGCCTCTCTTTATAACCTCATCCTAAGGGTCTGTTTACTACGACACCCGGCAATGTCAACGCTTTGATGGTGTCGGCACTTGATGGATACTACCCATTGCAAGGGTCTCTCAGCCCAAGATCCTCGGTATCGCGACCTCTCTGCCCTAGGAGCGTTAGCAACTCACTTAAGCAAAGCAGCAGGAGTTCACCCGCGTGACCAAAACGGAGAAGTGAGTAGAGGTCAACCACATGCTAATCGTGCGTTGTCGCATTGACTTTCTGCGCCAACCGAGGACTGCCAGTCTAGGTAGAATATCTCCTCCAGTACCCTTGAAGCATGGCGTTTCATTCTTCAGCCCTGCATGACTTGGCGCAGGTCTTTACGATGTCTACATAGGCTGGGATGATGAAGAACCGAGGATGAACCTGCAACAACTGCCGTACCCCACATTTTGCAAGCCCTGGGGTACATTTCCCCGCTGATTTGAATGCTGTGCATATTTCGGCAGTGGTTGGAAGTCAGAAGGCCAAGCAGTCGGGGCAGACTCCGTGATGGATACGAGAGCGGAACGAGAGTGCGCGTTAAATAGTCCAAGCCAAGCTGGCCTCGTATCCCGACATCAGCCGAGGTGGATCATAAAGAACGGACTCCACGGGCTTCATCTCCTGGCAGCGAGAAAGGACAAACTTTTATACAGCTGTGGGTGGTAGCTCTTGTGCTTTTGGTGTGGCCGCAGTATATCCCACAAAGATCGCGATGCTGTCTGCACTAACCTCCACCCTTCAGTTACCAACCCCATCCTTGGTCAATCTGCAACAGATCAACAGAAACCTGAGTTAACCGACAGAAGTCCTCATTATTATACCTCTAGACTCAGCACCCCACCCTCAGACAGCGCGAGGAAATAAACCCGCCGCGCAACCCGCTTCGAAATGTAGCAGTTAACCCTGGCCAACGTGTCAAAATGACACCGAACCCAAAGCCCAAAGCCCAAACAATTCCCAGAAAGCGGGATGCAAGCTCAACCCTCAAGGTAAGGTTCTTGCTCCTGGGATTTGAAGCGGAGTGCATCTGACAACGATCTAGGTGATCATAATAGGCGCTGGCCTGGGTGGCCTCGGTGCTGCCATCGCAATTCGCCTCGCCGGCCATTCCGTGACAGTCCTCGAGTCTGCACGCGAGATTGGCGAAGTCGGTGCGGGGATTCAATGCCTGCCCAATAGTACGAAGATCCTGCGATCATGGGATGTCCACGGAAAGCTGGCATCCAAAGCCTCACAGACTCAGACATGCAACATCCTCGGTTGGAAGGGCGACCTTATCTCGAGCATGGATTTTGCCCAGGCAGGTATTGAGCACGGAGCGCCGTTCAACGACTTCCACCGCGCGGATTTACATGCTGTTCTGCTGGAGAGGGCAGTTGAGTTAGGAGCGGCCGTTCATACCAACTCAGAAGTCGCCAATATCGAGTTCAACGTCGAGAGCAATACCGCTAGAGTGTTCATCACGGGTCAGGAATCGCTGGTTGCAGATCTGGTTGTTGGCGCCGATGGTATCAATTCACGTTGTCGGGAGATTCTCCTAGGACGACCGGAGCCGCCGCATCGAACGGGCGACATGGCCTATCGGATACTCCTGGATGCAAAGGATATACGCGAGACCGGAGATGTTAAACTGACAAAGTACCTAGACGAGAAAGCTGTGACTTACTGGTACGGGCCTGGGGCGCATGCAGGTAAGTTGTCCACAAGCCGCGCCCTCACACTGGTGCCGTTTCTGATAGAAAGGAAGTGACATACCCGCTTCGCAATGCCTCTCAGCTCAATCTCGTCCTCCTGGTGCCAGATAATATGCCGGAAGAGGGCCCATCGACTCTAAAAGGCTACGTTGACGAAATGCAGAGTCTATTTGCCGACTGGGATCCAAAGTATTTACCCGTTCTGCAATTAAAACACTGAAAGACAAAACGTACTAACGGAGTACAGCATTGGAAAACTTCTCGCCCTTTGTCCATCTGTCCTCCGCTGGCGCTTATGCATCCGCAATCCGCTGGATACATGGGTACACCCAAGCCAAACCCTAGTCCTTCTTGGCGACTCCGTGCACGCAACGCTCCCGTACCTTGCCAGCGGGGCAGGAATAACATTTGAGGATGCCGCTGTCCTAGGTGAATGCCTAGCCCGGACGACATCAAACTCATTAGAAGAGAGAAAGAAAGCACTGGCAGTGTACGAGCTGTGCCGAAAGCTGAGGACAGAGACGGTCGTGAAGCGAGGGTCGATCCAGCAGGATCTTAACCATCTCGACGACGGGGTGGAACAGCAAGAGCGAGATGCGAAGATGCGTGCTTTCGAGGAAGTTGAGCGGAGCTGGATTGCTGGAGCAAGAGGGCCTTTGCCCCATGGCTTGAAGGAGGGAGAGGACCCTCTCGTCTGGCGGAGGTTCGGGGTTGGCGGCTGGTTGTTCTCATATGACACCTGGGAGGATGTTGAAGAGAGGTGGGCTGCTGTTGACAATATACCTAGCACGGCTCTGAGCGCGAATCTATAGATAATGAAGAGATTTAAATAGATACATTCCACCAGCCAACATCGTCAGTTACGAACAGGTCGTCAGTCTCAACATCTCATGCCTATTCGTGCTCAAGCAGCCAGTTCCACCGCTTGTACACATTGCAAGCATTGCACCATCACACTAATTATCTGCCGATAGATGGACTAGCACTCAGAGAGGATGCTTTTGTTTCTCAATGCCAAAGGCACAGCAGGCCCTGGCCGTTGCGTCTCGGAACGCTTAGTAGCGGCCATATAAGATCGATGAGCTCACCGGAATGCAGGATTTTTGCAAGGGGAGGAGCAGCCTCTAGGAGCTTGCCATCATAGCCCGCTCAAGCCGATGCATCTCACTCAGAACACAACAAAACACACTCCTGTCCAGCTGACGAGAGATAGCCGTTGGCTCCCGGTGAGAGGAAGTGGGCTGCTAGTTTTTGGATGATGTTGACTCTGGAGGTGAAACTTACTCTTGGATAAGGCGTTTTTGGAATCTCCAAGGACATCTAAGAGAGGCAGATATCGGATGACTGCAAATGAAGGCAGCGCCGCAATGGGAAGCGCGAGGATAGAGAGGATCGAGAGAGCCAGAGGCGTACCGAGTTATACTGATGGGCTTCAGGAAGGAAGCAAGGTCGAAAGCACTGGGATGCGGGAAGATATCCTACATATCTCTCTTGACTGGGTAAGTAGTAGCTAAGTTGCGGCTATGTATCTGTATCGTCAGCGAGGCTGCAGTTGCTTTCTATACCTGTCTCTTGGAGGGATTGGAGATGAAGCAAAGTGCAGTGTCTGTAAGGATGTTAGAACCTTGTCCGCAGGCAATTGCTGATTGATCTTGATTAGAGATTTATTTGTAGTTATCAAGGTCTAATGCTATATTATGTACAACAGAAAAAGGCCATTAGTATACAAAAGGATCCCGATTAAAGGTAGATGTAGCAGAACGGCCCACCGGTCGTATCGAGCAGTTCGCGAATTGTCGCATCCTTTGCAAGAACGTCAAAGTACTGCACGTCGTCCAGTGTCGCATCCGGACCGTCGATGCCTAGACCCGGCATAACAGTCGGGCCTTCCACGACGAAAGTGCGCTCGCGGGGGGCAAGGTTCTGCCACGTCCAGAAGACACGGTCGATGGCAGCATGGTGCAGATAGAAGGCAGGGTCGCCAGGAGACGCAAAGAAGTCACCCGCAGGGTCACCGGAGATGGTGTAGTGGCCGCCACTGTGCACGCCCAGGTAGCCGTTGGGGAAATCGCCCTGCAGACGATCCTGGAATTCGCCGATGGTGGTGCGGTTGAAGAGGTCGAGCACCTTGTCGATTGTGGTCCAGGAAGCGGCCTCAACGTTGATGTCGCGGCGGAGACAGCGGGGGTTGTAGTCGAGGCCAGTGCCGTTCTGGGCTGTGACGCCATCGACGAGGAGGGTGGGAGCAAGGGGGCCGAGGTTTACAGTGAAGCTGTTTTTGTCAGCACTACATCAACGCTTGGTGGTGCTGGGCGAGGAGGAGAGGTGCGTACTCCTTGAAGGGTCCTGACGTAACGCAGCCACCACCGTTACCAGGCTGCAGGGTGATACCTGGCGCCGCTAAGGGCCCGTCGTGCGGAACGTAGGAGCCGTCACCCGACATGCTGTACTCGGAGCCGTCGAATATGGGAGAGTTGAGGGGGTCATCGGCGTACTTGGGCCAGGACCAGTATGGCTGGTAGCCCTTGTAGCCACATTCGTTGCGCAGGGCCTGCTCGTAGGCCCAGGTGAAGTAGCGGTGCCATGTCAGGAAGTTGCCCTGGACACAACACAGATTAGTTACTTGAATGGAAAGGGAGATAGGGTTGATGATTGAATCAATGGCGCTTACAGTTGTGTGGATAAAGAAAGTCTGGTTGATGTGCACAGCAACAAAGTCATCGAACCGAGTGCGCGCACCAGGAGCAAATGAAGGATCGATCTTGGACGGGGAGTCTATCAGACATTGAACTGCGTCAATGTACTCCTTGCGCTCTCTTTTGCTCAGTGCACCCCTATGCGATGTTAGAACGTGGCCCAATGGGAAGGGGGCCGGATGATCTGGCCACGCACCATTCGCGACGGACGGCAGCATTGTGAGGCGTACACGTGCTGTTGAAGTACCGGGGCTTGACGAACTGGTACTCCACCTGTTTCAGCAGCGCTTTGCCCGCGAGGATATCCCACTCATCGACATTGAAGGTGGCCGTGGCCTGGGGAACCGCAGCAAGGGCGGCCGCGACGGCAGCGAGGGAGAAGCGCATGGCGAGGGTTATATGAAGAAGGGGGCGAGGGAGGGAAGATGAAGGATGAGGAGAGAAACCAGCCTGAAGATGAGTGAAAGGAAGAAAGGATCGTCGTACTGGCCGGGATTGTACTTAAAACTTATAGCTTCTGGAATCTCCCTTTCCTTACAGAACCGGCTCTTCTACTTTCTCTCCATAGCCGCGACGCCGTCTACGAGGCCGCCCACGCGGTCGTCCACGCAGTCGTCCACGAGGGCTGCCGGGAGCTTGGTATGGCCATGCTAGCTGTCTACGGCAGGAGGTAAACGATAGATCCCATTAGATCAGGTTGTGGCAATTGGGCTGGCCGTCTAACGGCTGCTATTAGCAACCGGCAAAGATTTCAATAGCGCACGGAATGGGCAGCCACGCTCTGGGTGGAGATGGCCGCAGTCAACGTGCATGCATATGTACGAAGAAGACTATCAAGTCGTACTCGAGCGTACATGGCACAACAATAGGAGGGCCCCCTTGGATCTGGAAGCTCGCTTCTGGCCACTGAGCCAGCCGAGCATCGGCCCATCGCATAAACTTGTAGGTAGTACTCCAGTGTAGGCACGTAGCTCGCTTAGATAGCAATCTATTTTAGTGCTTTTAGCGGTAGTGCAGACTAATAGACTAGAAGTCAGTGCCTTGAGGCTATGCAATACCGTTCTGGGGTATCATCCTGGGGCGGCCTGAACCAACGGTTTCGTTGGGACATTGTGCCTTCTTATATCGACAAGATCCTTGCCTGAGTGCAAAGGTGCAATCGCTCGCTGAAGGTTCAGCCTGGCTGAAACCTCAAATTCTGCTGGGGAAAGGAGAAAGGTCCGAGCCAGAGGCACCGTTGTGGTGGGCGTGAACTAGGGCTGCAGCCAAGCCACCGTCGCCGCGCTAGGGCAGGATTGACAGGGTTCGCTATGGATGCAATCTCGATCCCAACCCCAGTGACCCAGTGAGGGATTTGATGCCTTGGCCTCTTGAAGGGCATGATGACTACTCTGGTGTATAGCCCCGGAAGACCTCGGAAGTGCTAACGATATTATATATTAATTGGCAGCAGCGGTCCATTCTGCAATCCCAATCTGCAGAGAAACTACTAAGACAGCCCCAACAACAATTTACGGGGACATGATCATTTGCGATCGATACCTTCCGATAGAAGAATCCTGAGAAAATGGAATGCGATTGTCGATCACATCGAGATCCAATCCCCATGGCCGCAATTGTCTGTCAATCCGTTTAAGTCGAGCACATCGCCCCTCCAGCCGCGCCCCCACCGGACCGTCAGGGTTACTACGGAGTCCTCCGTAGTCCACCTCCGTCTCGAAGGACGGGCCCAGCGGATCCCAGAGAGTGGAGCAGCGATCAAAGAAGGTTTGGCCGGCGCAGTTTCTGGCCCCGGCTAGGTTTCATCTTGGTACAGTGCAAGTGGCTGTCCGTGCTGCTAATGCCCTAAAACAGGCAGACCGACCCGCCAGAGAGACCCGCCAAAAAGCCGCCAAAATGACCGGCCAGAACGACGTGCCAGAATGGCCGGCGAGAATAAAGGCCTGAGAGGTATATAGGAGAGGAGCTAATATACGGAATAGCCCTAAAATCATTAAAAATTCATAGTCTGGAATACGTGGACAGCGCGACCATGTGCCATGGAGCCATGAGCCGTGCGAGACAATAACGGCTAAATCTAGCTTCTTATTCTCCGACACTTATTAAGCATCTCACTTCTACTTCCCTGAAGGAGACGGAGGGGCCGTGGCCGGATGATGGCCGGAGAATGGCCGGATCGGCATGATCCTTCTGACGCTGCTCATCAGGCCTATCAGCCCAGCAGAACCGTCAGAACCATCTCAGATACCCGGCCTGATCGTCATCTGCGGCCCACCGGACTTTCCACGGGTCAATGTGTTCCCGATCTATGTTGTATCGCGTCTGGCCAGCAGTGCAACAGTAAGTGCAGCAGTCAGTGCCGGATTAGCCGATGATGGAGATACGTACTGAACGTCTCGCTTCCCCTGAAAATAACAGTTTGATTCTTGGCCTCGCCACCATCCTGCACCAAGCCTTCGGCGGCCCGGGGCTTGGTCCTTCAGAGGTCGAACCCTGGCAACCCCGTGGGTGGCTGAATGCAACAGCGGCTGGAGAAACAGTAGAGCAATTTGTCATTGCTATTCCACCGATTGATCCGGCCTTTTCTCTACCCCTTGCTCGGCCCTTATGTTTCAAGTCGACAGGGCTTAAGGGCTTTAGGGCTCTCAATAGTCCAATGGACGAACGCGCATTCAACGCAAGGGGCAGGTATCTGGCCTGCCCCGGACGGGCTTCCCTTGGCCCAGCCCAAAGAGCAGAAGCTAACTGGCAAGCTGGCCCATTGCTCTCTATCATTGTTCTAGGATTCATTCTATTCGGAGTAGGATCCGTTCTAGGATCCAGCGTAAAAAAAGGCAACTTGCTCGTATCCTCAGGCGCCGTATTCGAATAATTCATTCTGGCTTCCTCCGAAATTGATAGGCTAAGGTCGACCAGACATCAGGAATTAAACTTTTGCATCAATCTGTCCTTACATGCTTCTGGAATAGGCGGACTTGTTCGGGTTATCTCCTTTTAGGCACTGGCAGGCTTGATCGTCGGCTTCCCATCTGTTCTTGACACCCGTGATTTCAGTTCGAACATGCGGGCGTGTACGATATAAGAAAGAATTGGCCGCGGAACAGATAGATCCTTCCGGTGGATCTTGCTGCCTTTCTTGTTCCTGGTAGCCGTCAGGAATATATCGCGAGTGATGGCGACCAGCGATCGTCCCGCTTTGTTGGTCCGACAAGACATGATGGACATGGACCGATCAGCAGTCGACTTTTCCTCGAATAGTCCCCGAATTCTCGCCATTGTGGGCAGTCTAACGGCCTTTGCTGGGTTCCTGGTTCTGTTGCGGTGCTATGTCCGGCTCTTCGTTCTGCGGCGTTTCTACGTCGAGGATGGAATCATGGTTGCTTCAATGGTACGCTTCGCGGTCACAGATTGAGAGAAGAGATGACCGAGGGACACCCTTTACTCACGGACCATACAATTAGATCTGCTCCTTTGGAGTCCTTGCATGTTTCGTCGGCGAGAGTCACCATGGCCTGGGCCAGTATATGGCCGCCATCTTCATGAACAACGACTTTGGGATGCTAACCAGATGGTTTTGGGGCCATGCGATCATCATCGTGTTGGGAATCAGTCTCGTCAAGATCTCCATTGGGTTCTTTCTGTTGCAGTTCGCAGCCCAGAAGAAGGCCCTGAAGCGGTTCATTATTGGATCACTCGGTTCGATTGCCAGACGTTGCTCCCATCAGCACAAACTAACTTCGTCTAGTATTTCTGCTTCTATTCACGATCGCCTGCATGCTGACCTTGATCCTGCAATGCATCCCCGTAGAAGCCGCCTGGGACTCGGCTGTCAGGGCACAGGAGGGGACAAGATGCTACTCGTCTGCGACTTACCTGAAGATTGGCAAATTCAACAGCGGTATGTTCGAATGCTCTGTTCGTAATCATTATGAGAAAAATTCAGTCCTGACACGCCGGCAAGCAATCAATATCGTCACTGACTTTCTCTACGCCACCCTCCCTGTCTTCATGTTCTACGATATTCAGGTCAACCGACGCACAAGGGCATCGCTCATGTGTATCCTGAGCTTGGGCTACTTGTGCGTGTGACCCCTCTAAGAAAGCCAGCTTTCACCAAATCCTAACACTCGCAGTGCCTGCGCCGCCGCCATCGTAAAAGCCGTTCTCCAGAGCCGCGTCTACGAGGAGACCGAGCCGTACCGCGACGCAACATACCATATCTGGAACTCAGTCGAACTCAACGTCGGTATCATTGCCGCCTGTTTCCCCACAATCAAGCCTCTAGTCAAGAGCATTATCGGTGGCACCCGCAGCCTGACCGGGTACGGATCGCGGTCGCGGAAACGCACCGGAGTGACAGGGACCGGCAACGCCTACTACGGCCCGAACAGCCACGTTCTCGGCAGCATGCCTCGAAGTCGAATGGATCCCGAGGAGCAGAAATACCACGTCCAGATCCATGCAAACCACCCGTCAATATCCGAGTCTGATGGCGGGAGCGAAGAGAACCTCGCGAGCACGGCGACGAGGCGGAAAAGCCCCATCAATATCAATACGCGGATCGTGCAGACAACAGAAGTGATTGTACATACGGAGGATGGGACGGATGACCATGGGGCGTCGTCTATTGGGCCAAGAAGGACGATCGAGGATCGAATATAGGTCGTGGGACTACGCGGATGGCTGTCTTACTCTGGGCGAGCTGTATTATTCTATTTCCTTTGCATTGCTGTTTCCGTTGGCTAGTATACCCCGGTGTTTACAGGTCATTCAAACCATACATACAGAAAATAAAATGAGAAAGAAAGAGAACCCAAGAGCAGTAAGCATATTGGCATGCTCCCTCGACAAGAAACACCAAATCGAGGACCGAGACCAAAACCGATATCAATAACAAACTAATCCAGTTCCTCTATACTGAATTATTACAAACGGTGCTATTTCAGGCCTCTATCCACATAGCTAGCCTCGCCGCTAGTTTTGTCAAGTCGTGGGCACGGCCATGACATGGTCCCATAGTGGCGTCTGCCCTATATCCACTATTTATGGCGAGCTCGGAGACTGGTCTAGATTCGATCCTGACACTTTGTCAGTAATAATGACAGCGGGATCTAGACCGATGGGGAGTCCATCGTACTTAATACGCAATTAATATATATTGATGGTTGTCGCCGTCTAATATCACAGTGCTCCTCTGCTCCGTATACTGCGCCTTGGCTAGTATAACAAATGCTGTTCCGCGTCGGCCGAGAATAACCAGTAGCGAGGAGTACTATGCCAAATGTAGACTTGCGCTCCCTTGAGCACCGGGTCTAATAGCAAGGCCGGCCAATGGATGTACAGGAGCCCTTCCCACACTGTCCTTGTAGCCGCAGAAGCTACGGTCAAATTACAAACCCTCTAGAAAAGACACTAGGACTGTTTTTTCTTTCTTGGACCACCGGATGATTGTTCCAGCCTGTGAATAGGCAGCCATAAAAAACAATACCATTGTTCAGGTCTTCCTCCAATCTGGTAGTGCCGAGGTTGCTGCTGGGTTATGCTAGTGCGTTTCGGAATGATGACGGACGACGGTGGAGGAAGATCTTGCCGGTGGGGGCCTAAAGGACAATATTCATCGACTGCCTGCTGATTGAAAGACGTCTGCTGTTGTCAAGTACTTGAAAAGCGAATGCGTACTCAGAGTACAGTGAGACTCGTATCCGGATTATCCACATAGAAGTAAAAGACTAAACAGGTATATACAAGTCGACGAAGCTGGGCGCTGTGCAGGATGTGTCCACAACAATGCCCTGTTAGTATAACTCCTCTCTACGGCCAAGGGCATGACAACGCTAGTGTTCGGCCACTGCAAGCATGACCACCGCTACCGCTATCGTAGCTCCAAAGGGTTGTGGGTGGCGGCAGCGGATAAGGGCAGCATGCAAAAAGCCTCCCAACTGCACAGGTATATGTTCGAATGCTAGGTCGTATGGCGTCGGTGTCGTCACGCCGTTTTCTGTGGGGGTCAGGGTGAGGTACGGTGATGACGGAAAGGTCAGAGTGGGAAATAACGACGGGTATACAATTGCCCACATTATGCTGAGCCAGAAAAGAAAAATGGAATTTGGACAAGCTAGCTGCTGGAATTACACCTCAAACAAACGCAACTGACAGATTACGAATTGTTAACGGCGCTGGCTGCCTAACGGACGTTAGCCAGCTAACCTCAACATAAGACCAGCAATGCCCAATATAACTTGACAAAAGTCTCGGGATGATAGAAGAGATAGATTCTGACATACGAACTGAACGTGAGGGTCTGTAGCCAGCGTTAGAGCTTCTCTGGTAGTTAGGTTTCTATAGCTCCGGCTGAAAAGCCTGCAATATCCATGTCTGAACCTTCGTTACCCTTAGCAATCCTCATTTCGATAACTGGGCTCTTTTCACCTTTCTCCAGGGTTCGTGTCTGGCTATCACCAGCAGTAGCCACTTTACTCCGCCCAGGGATAAATCACTGTCTCTGCGCCGTTCGTGTGCATTGATTAATAATTGCTATAGATCCAACCGACCATGCCACGCCATATACTTGAGGTAATGTCAGTTTACCAATTCAGACTGATACCTTCAGGATATGACCGCTGGATTACTTTATACACAATATGTCAATGGGCTGTCTACGAAGCGATAGGGTGGCTGATTAATCTTGCACAAGCGACTCGTATTCCTTGCGCTATATTGATATCTCGTTCTAGTAGTCAGATAGCTAAAGCTCTGTATTCTGGCCTGATAGCGTACTCAGCAGTATGCTTCCGAGAAACATGCAGGTTTTGCGCATTGGGATGGTTGATGTATTCCGCGAGTATACTTACCACGGCGAGAAAGTCCTCACGAACCTCCTCTGCCCTAGTATTGCTCTCGACATCCTGTGTAGTGAGATAGTCAATTTTGCGGTGACTTTCGCGGAGAAGATGTCGCCCACATATCCAAGAAACTCGGCAGGAGCAGGCACAAAGTCCCAATAGAGTGCAACAGGCTGCCGCAGAGTGAATTGAGGACATTGCTGC
The DNA here is from genome assembly GCF_000011425.1 of Aspergillus nidulans FGSC A4. NCBI lineage: Eukaryota > Fungi > Ascomycota > Eurotiomycetes > Eurotiales > Aspergillaceae > Aspergillus > Aspergillus nidulans. The sequence goes on along the minus strand of NC_066261.1, from coordinate 2,922,359 downwards.
TACTTTGAGAATGTTGTCAAAGACATAGTAGCTTATGACTCTGACTTCACTGTTGGAGGACAGCATGGTAGAAAAATAAGAGTTCTTGGAGCTGGGACGAGCTGGTGCTTGACCACTATGGATTGCGTACGTCATCCCATGTCCCGGACCACGAAGAGTCCATCTATTTCGGAGGACATCCTGTGCCACCGAACAGCTTTAAGTATTTCCTACTTGCCTTGCTGATTGCTTGTAAAGCCAGCAATATCTCGCACTGGGAGACTGCATGAGGTAGCATAACTCGGAATGGGAGCCACAGATGGAATCAATATCAGGCTCGCCTGGGCAAGACTCGTACCACAAAAACTGTTTAGTGCCTTATCCGGACCTTGACTAATTTCCACCACAGGTACGCGACGAACTGCAGATATTGCCGTTGCAACGCAATATACTTTTCATCAGAGCATGATCCCACGGGCTGCACCTCATTTATTTGGCTTGGCTGGCGCCTGTTTTGATGACGCACAGCGGAAACTTTCCACTCTGAACTGGCAGCTGATTATCTTGCGGGCTTCTACGGTTCTTTAAGAAAGATCGAATATATATAAAGCTGGGTCTGAGAACATGCGCTATTGATGGAGCTTTGCCCCACCTGTAACTTGAGGAAGGAGATGAAACTAGAAAGCAGTGAACAGTACATAATGGCTAGGGCTATCGGAGAGGAAGCAAGTAATGGGCTTTTTAGGTGTTTGGAGGAATCGCTACCAGAGAAGGGTCAGTAGGCTCTAATTAATGTAAGCTGTCCGCATTAAAGGTTATTTAAACAATACTTTGAGAGTCCGTCAACATGGTAATATCAGGCAGAAAGGGTCCATAGGCAATGCCCCAGAGGGAAATTTAGTCCATCAAATTGTTGGCCTGGTGTACCCGTTTCCCTGGGACGCATAGGACTGGAAGGGCTCACTTACTTGCTTTCAAGAAGCACCCAATTCGTGGCTAACCTCTGTTGTTGCATGAACTCAGCATTATCCCATTTGATAACAGCGTCTCCTTTCTAGCATGGTTTTTAATCCTCCGCCTTCGGGATATTCAATGCTGATTGAGGAGATCTCTTGCCTTCTCCGTCCTACTCTGGTCACGGTATAATTTCATGAGATCGTTCTTGGCTCTGAGAGTGGATGGATTGTCGGAGCCCAGAAGCACCGCTTTGCCTACCAGTGCTTGCTTCAACGTCTCTCTGCTTCTGGCAGTTTGCCCTGGTCTTGGAACAGGGATCCTAGATTGTTGAGAGTTCTGAGGGTGGAGATGTGCGCAAGACCAAGGATCATGGTCTTGCCAGTCAGTGCTTCTTGAAGCAATTCCCCCGCTTGGTGGAGCTTCCCCTGGTTATGGTAGACCCTTCCGAGGTTATTCTTCGCTTTTAGAACAGAAAGATGATTTTGGGATAGCGTCGTGTTATAGCCTGCAAGTGCTCGCTGGTACATGGCCTCGGCTTTACTCAGCCGGCCCTAATTCTGGTAGAAACTGCCTAGTTTAGAGACAGTGTCAAAGGTGTATTTGTGACTAGTCCCTAGATCCTTCTCTTTCTCTAGAGTTCTTGACGAAGCGTCTCCTCCATATCATTCTGTCTGCCCAGTTCAATATCGGAATTTCCAGCATCTCTGCTGAGATTATTATCCTGAGCCTGAGATAAACTGGCTGAAGGGTCCATAATGGTCCGATACTCAGGAACTGGCTGCACCAAACTTTGCTCGCCTATCTCAGTTTGCTCCGGAGCAGCCAATGGGCCGGTATTTTCTTGTACCAATTCTTTACAAGTCCCGGGGTTGCCACTGTGTAGCGCGGGTCCATGAGAAAGTTCAAGGAGGTTAACAAGTGTTTGCATCTCAATGATCCGAAAGCTTTCTGATGATAGCTGTGTATTGACCATGTCGTCCTCTGGCTGTGCGGAAGGCTGCCTCTGAAACTGTTCGTGAGACGCAATATAAGCTGGGATGTCGAAAGCCAATGCATAGTCAAGTTAAGTTTGATCAAAAGACAGAGGGTCGCCTTCGCAGAGATCAACTGGCCGCACTGATAGACATCGTTTGACGAGCAGGTCTGTCCATCCACGACTTGGACTTAATATGTGGGCGTGAAGAGACAAAAGGAGGGCACTCCTATCAAGTTCCAAAATGGGGCTTCGTGATAGAAGTTGAAATGGGAGTCGCCTTCCTATGTCCAGGCTGCCATCAGTTCCCATGTATGCGCTCTATGCACAATATTGCCAGAGTCAACCATCTGCAATTCAAAGATACTGTAAAGATCCCGCCAATAACTGATCAACAGAAGTCTTCCATCTGTACTAGAAGGACTACATGAGAACCAGGGAGGCCTGTATAAAGCCACCAGTGCTGCTGGATTGTATCCTCCAGCAATGCTGTCAGGCCAGTGGTGCCGATCCCTTCAGGAAACGGCTGCCTGTTAAGCTCATGAATACTCACATATCTATGATATTAAACCACGCTTCGGTAGAATAAATGATATATACGCTGTAGTGGGGACTCTTGCCGATGATTCTGGGGGAAAAAACATTACCTAGCGCAGGCATTATCCTGTTAGGCTATATCTTTATCAATAATCTTGTCTAGCTATAAGCCACCTATTTATATATCAATATAATTCTTATTAATCATTGCAATACTATAGTTAAGCCTTCTGAAAGTGAGATTTATCGTTTATTTGATACGTATGTATAAATTTCTCGTTAGTATAATGATTACCATATGATTTAGTGCTCTGACAAAACGCGCAGCTTCAGGGCAGCATTGCTCCCCTGCTAGAACGAGAAGGGGGTTAGTTCTGGCTCTCGTAATTTCTGCTCGGCAGGTAGATTAGCTGCTGGACGAGTGGAAACAAATTTTCAATTAGTAGAGCAAGATTCTGGCCTCTGAACCTGCCCTGCACTCCATATCATGTTGCTAGACGGAGGCGGATGAGAGCCGAGTTTCGTTGAACATGACCGAATTAAGCAAACCGAAACCAAAGCGAAAGCGAGTCCAATGCTGACCGAAACTAATCTCACTTCTCAGGATGTCTTGCTGGTGGTAGCAGAATAAGGTGACCAAAGCCTGCACTACTTGATCAACAAGAAGAATCAAAGATCCCAGAGCCCTATTATAGATTGCAGGGGAAGCTGAGGTTACTCGATGACAAGACCCAAGGGACCCCCTTACTCCTTGCTGCGACTCGAGACTCGGGCTAGACGGTCTGCTGCTGGTTGAACGACAAATGCTCCGATTTCTGCTGACTGGTTTTGGGAGGATTCGCAGCAGCAGATACATACTGACTGCCGGAGAAAGAGCTGACTGACTGATTAACTGACCTGTTAACTCGCTGTGAGAGCGCTGTAAACCCGTCTCCGCTGAGCAATATATTACTATTGCTTTAATATCGGCTACTCGGGCCCTCTAGCAGACAGTCCAGGAATAGTGCGCCTTGTACAACGCCGAGTGCTCAGTCCGAAACGCAGGGAATGTCACCTCCTGGCCTAGGCAAGCCGGGATTGCATGTAGTCTCTACTTGATTCTCGAGGTCGGTAGAGAGAAGACGTCAACGACAAAGGTTTATACCTGCCTTAAGCAAGCCCGCTTGTCGTTCACATTCCGGCTGACCAAAGGGCCCAATGGCTTGGTTCTGCTGCGTCTCTCGCTTTCGGTGTGCAGCTCCAGCTTCGTCAATCTTGCATGAACCGTCTCTGTCGGTCTCCGTGGACCAAGTAAGGTATGCAATTTTGACTTTGTTTTATACCCGACAGCTCTTGTACCGGTACTGCGCGACATCATCATGCACTACCTTCCCTCCAGACCCAACCTGATGGTACGCACGTAAGCTGACTCGAGTGTCGAAACATGCGTAACCACCAGGTGGCTGTGATCCCCACGCTTCAGCAGAGCTCGACTGTGATAGCCAGGGGCCCTGTCTGTCGCAGATGGCTCACGAAACGAGAGAGCCTCTTTCTCTCCTTCCGCCTTGAAAGAGACTAGCTTCGAATGACTAGGATAACCCCGCTCGCCTGTTATTTGTTCCTTGAAAGCAGGATCCATATTGGCTACTCCAAGCGGTCGACCGCGATTGGCCCAATCCTATAAGATTCCAGGGTATATTTAGACCGGTGGAAAAACCGATTATCTCATGTGCGACTACAGCTGAGCCAGCATTGGCCACTTCCAAGGCCGTGTCCTCGAGTTCCTAGATAGGTGCGACTCGTGCCCTCGTGCTGGCGGATGCACAGTCGAAGAAACGGGCAGCCGGCAGTCGCACTTAGATATGCGACACGCAGTCTGCCGCAGATGGTAGTTCAATTGCGACCGCATCTGCAGTATCAAGACACCATTTTCTGCTCTCGACATCACCTCCGCTTTGATCGGCAGCCGCCGAACAGCCCCGAAGGTGAGTACCGGTCCGCCCTCGGACGGACGAGTCCAGAACTGTCATTACGAGATGAAAGATGATAACCAACGTGCATGCGCAAGGGCCAGAGTTAGGCGGGCCGCTGGCGTCAACCGGGTCTGATCGACGGGCTGGAGATTGGCTTTACTAAGCCACGTCAGAGTGCGCAGCTGGTTTGCATAAGCGCATTTCTTCCCGGTCTTTGGGGGCCCTTTCGAGCAAGCATCGTTCAGGCTGTGGCGCAATGAGAGCGTCTGAACAAGTGACTGTGACTGAGACAATCTGAGGGTATGCAATCCAGGTCGAGTAACACGGCCCCTTGCTCGATCCTGCCGCTTCTGTGAGGGACAGATACTGAGTCCTGCGTCCCAACAGGGGCCCCGGACAGCAATCCAACCGCCGAGTCATGAGTCGACGTACCAGACGATGGCGCCTTCGTCCGTGGCTGTTCTGACACTGGGACCCTGGATTGGTTCATGCCCTGGTCAATCTTGGCCGCCCACGCAAACCGCCCCTCCGTTGAGTTGGAATGCGGACTGGATAGCTGTAGAACGGGCCTATGGGATTGGCAGCGTCGGTATACAAGCGTGACCAGGGACGGTCTTGCCCGCAGCGAACGCTCAGGGGCTGCAATCCTTCTACCCGTACAGCCATTCGGTGCCCTGCACGATCCGAGCTGACGTTTGACTGGGCCGCGCTGGAAGAATTCCAACATCAGCCGACCAGCGACTGGCGAAGACGCAGGGCCACCGCAGCGGCAGATGTGATTAAATAGCTGGATTGCTCGGACGTGGTCATTTCTAGTTCGCAGATTTATTCCGTTGATGTCCGTCCTGCCCTGCATTTGCTGTTGCAAAAACAGGCCCCTGTGTATCAATCATGGACCGAGTACGAAATCTAGAGACCGAGTCAGGACCCCGATATAACGAAAGCGTCGAGCACGTCCGAGAGGTCGAATACCCTACACTGAGGGATGTCATATACCTTGACCACGCGGGATCGACGGTATATGCGCGGTCACTAATCCGGTCGTATGCTCTGGACCTCCAGACGAGTCTGTATGGGAACCCCCATTCAGATAATACTCCATCACGCGTATCTGGGGCTCGAGTAGACGCTATTCGCGTGCAGCTTCTGCACTTCTTCGGCGCAGATCCTAGAGACTTTGACCTGGTCTTCACAGCCAATGCCACCGCTTCCATCAAACTGGTGGGCGAGTGCATGTCCAGCTATACTCGGTCACAAAAGGCGTCGCGTTTCAGCAAACGCCGCGGCTTCAACTATGTGTACCACCAAGATGCCCATACCAGCCTGGTAGGCTTGCGGGAAATTGCTACCGGTCAGAGTATGTGCTTGCGAGGAGATGCAGCCGTCGAGGAGTGGATCGATTGGGGAAAGACGCCCAGTCAGAGAGACGTGACGCTGTTCGCATATCCGGGGCAGAGCAACATGACCGGCCGACGAACGCCGCAATCTTGGTGCGAAAATCTCTCCGATATCTCATTGCCTTGCTGATTTGTATAGGCCGGGGCGGGTTCGTCAGAACCATAGGAACACATATGTCCTGTGGGATGCTGCGGCGTATGCCTCAACCTCTCCATTATCCCTGCCTGATGCCGAGTCTGCGCCTGATTTCACTGTCGTCTCGCTATACAAGATTTTTGGATACCCAGACGTTGGCTGTTTAATTGTGCGCAAGGCGGCTGCGGCAGTTCTCCAGCAACGGCGGTACTTTGGTGGTGGCACTGTCGACATGGTTGTGAATTCTCCGTCTCCCAATATCTCTGCCTGGCACGCACTCAAGTCAGAGTCATTGCATGACATTCTCGAAGACGGAACCCTCAACTTCCACTCGATCGCCGCCATACCCCATGCGGTCGAGACACACACGCAACTATTCGGCAGTATGAACAAGGTTTCTTCGCATTGCGCATATCTGGCGGCATATCTATACAGACAATTAGTGCTCTTACGTCATTCTAACAACGCCCCAGTCTGCAGGATCTACACTGGCTCGCAGAAGCCCGGCTTCGGAAACGTCTCACTGCAAGGGCCTACCGTTGCCCTATCTGTCCTCGACCCATCAGGAACGATCCATGGCTATGCAGAAGTCGAAAGACACGCAGACAAGGACCGGATATACCTCCGCAGCGGGAGCGTATGCAATCCAGGGGGCATGGCGCACCTCGGCTGGCTGAGGATGGACGATATGAGAGCCGCCTGGGACGCCGGACACCGATGCTCTCATCCTATTCAGGAGGTGGACGGGAAACCGACCGGAATCGTAAGGGTGAGCCTGGGGGCAATGAGCACAATAGCTGATATTGAGGGTTTTGTCGCTTGGTTAAAGAGGAACTACGTGGATCGATACATTGGCCTCCCCTACTCGGAGAAGTCAAGTGGGTCGATGTCCAAGAGTTCGCTGGATATAGGCATGGAAGAGCAGAGGCCAGCTAGACCGAAACGTCCATGGGTGAGGACGGTGGCAGGACGCTTTCGAATGTTACTCTGTTGAGGTTGATTGATATATTAACACGTCGAGGGGGTGGAATAGGATATCCAATTGAGTATATAGATGGTCTAGAGTGATACCCTTCGGGGGTTGTGTATAGGTATATTCGGCCTTTCCTCAAGAGCTCCAGATATAGCACGATACCAAACAAACAATCATCTTTTTCCTGCTATTGTTCGTTCCCAGTAAGCATCCCTAAATTTGAGCCGATCATCAGGCTCTATTGTGGTTTCCAGGATGAGATACCGTCTTAGGCTGTAGGCCATCAGTCCCAGAACCAACCGGCGAAAAGAAGCAAAAAATAAGGCGCAGATGCTGGCCAGATCGAGAATTTTGGTGCAACCCTCCCTCGGTTAGCTGCGTGAGGATTGCCAGGGTCTGGTGAGGAGTTCGTTCTTCTCTGTACTCTTTACTAGATACTCCATACTCCAAGCTGTTCTTCCACCTCACCATACCTGCGAATGCTAGCAGAGTTCCACTCATTATAAGCGCAACATCTTACTCCCCAGGTACACTTTCGTAATACCATGGTTTGAATCCTTGATTCAAGATTGTGAAAGATCAGGTCAAAGAGGGGCGCTGGAGATCAAGCCAGTCGTTCAAAATGTCCCGAGATTGACTCTAATATCTTCTTGCTCGTGACGACAACGGCTTGTGATAATTAAATGATGAATACGGAGCCATACAGCAGTCAGGAGACGACGAATCCCGGCCCAGACCCGTCACGTTTGGAATCCATCTCTAGGGGCTAGTCTCGTATCCGGCTTGAGCTGGCCATACAGAATCAAAGGATGGGGCTATCCTGGCGCTTTCGCAAATTGACCCTCGTATTCGAGGTTTCTAAAACTGACGGACATCAAGCTCCCTCTTAAGAGATCCTCACTGCCCAGGACGTTTCGAAAAGTCGGCCGCCATGGAGCTGACCGTGGCTGAGGTCTCTGGCCTCATCGCCGCCGGGAACTTTGTGCTGCAAATTCTGATCCCGCTGGCCATTCCATGGGCTCTAAGTGCATTTCTGTCGCAGGAAAACTCTGTCATTACATGGTAAGTCCCTGCCTTGCTTATTGTGGTCCGCCAACCAACAAGCCAGGACCATTCTCGCGCGCTTCTTCCACTCCTCTCTCTGGCCCAGCATTCTTGGGATCAGCTCCACAGAGACAGCCGGTGTGCCATGGCGCATTTACCTAACATCCTGGGGCCAAGTAGGCCTGCTATTCCTTCTATCGGTCGCGGCCATTTGCTCGCCATTGGGACTCTACTCATCGATTGAACCCGCCAGTTCAGCCACCGAGAAGCAATTCTCCTATATTGCTGACAGATCGGCATTTAGGTATGGAACCCCCTTACGGAGTGAAGGGCCATTCACACGGTTTTGTGGGACCGAGAGTCCCTGCCCTGGGACAACGATCACCCAGACCTGTGCGACTCGAGGACTGTCAGAGGTTTGTAATGACACGGTCTATGAGAGCAGAATACCCGAAGATCTAGCCAGTGTGTTTAAGGATGGGGCAGCGGCAGTGGGTCCGACTGTGGCCAGTATATTCGACATGCAGTACCGAATGTACAGGAACTCGACAGACCAAAATAGCGAATTGGGCTGGTACACAAAGCCCGACTACCGGACTATGTCTGTGCAGATCCTCGAGGACAAAATCAAGTTGGTAGAGGGCTTGATTACGGATCTCCAGGATGGAGGGATTGGGTTTCGAAACCACACTGCGCCAAAAGCAACCCTAAAGTACGGCGCATCCTGGACGGAGGATATTCTCTTCATCGAGCCAGAGACGGAATGTGTGCCATTGAACCTGAGTATTCATGCGATAACACCACCGTCGAACTTTAACGGACGGTTTCTGGAGAACTTTTCGCTCGTGGACGATGGTGGCTTTGCGGATCTATCACGGACAGCGCCCCCCGGGAGCACTGCAACTGCCATTGAACAGGGTGAACTCGATCTGAAAGACCGGGCATACAGGGCTGCTTGGCTGAATAACCACTATACGATGGTATTCTTGAATATCACCGATGGTGACTCGCAGACTCAAACCCGGGTGGACTCAGTCCACGGCCAGCGAATCGATCTAGGGGATGGGAAGAACAACAACTTCAGTATCACCTTTTCAGCAATCCAAACCAATCTTAATTATGGGGCGTACCTCAATTTCACTGCAACACAGAACAGGACATTCAATCCGCATAACGTTACAGCTCTGGATTTCAGAACCGCATGTAAGTCACCTTGTTAGGTACGTATAATTGCTTGATGCTGACTGTCAGGAGCAACAATATGCGGCGGCACAACAAATTCAAGCCCGTCCAACGTCAACAGTACGCTGGTTGCCTGCGGTCTCGTACTCGGCGCTGCCACGCGAACCGATGGAGGCGATAATAGGATCCTGGATCCTGGCACGCCGTGGACCATCCCGCTGTACTCCTGCGCCACAGCAATAAAAGCACTTGTCAAGACAGTCGAGTTCCAATATAACGGAACGGGGTTCGACGCACTAAAAGTGAGCTCATTCAAGCCCAAGGAGTATAAAACCCCGGCCTCCCTGCCTACCTGGGGCGTCGAGGACCTACCAGAGCACGATATCGACACAGCTCCGCCGATGTGGGGGCTCCTTAGCCCTAACCCAAACGTAACTGCACTCACCCACTACAATATCACGACCATCTCTGCTGCGAGTATACACCTCCCAGGCTACATGACCCCGGAGTACCCGCTACTGCGCGGACTCAACTCTGTTCCCTTGGGCAGCGGGCAGAATCTCCCCGGTGTAGACTTCTATAACCAAGCTCTTATGACGGCATACACTGTTGGCGCGCAAGGATTCGAAAATCCGGAAGCTGATTATTCTGGCGGGCACAGCTTAGCGCTATATGCTAAGTGGCAGGGGCTAAGTAAAACGGTCGATGGAGCAGCGAAAATTATCGACCTCGTCTGGACGGATGTCGCAACGAATGCTGTCGTAGGGACAGCGGGATGGGGACTGACGGCCTCCCCTTCGTCAGCGGCAGATGGGGACCAGAGCTCAAAGAGTGAGAGTAAAAACGTCAATGTTCCAGTCTTCGTGTACGGCAGCCACATTCGATATCGAATACCATGGGCTATCCCGGCGTTTGTGACACTGGGAATCACGGCAATGTTGCTAGCCTTGCTCATGACGATGCTAGTTACCAGGAGAACCGGGTTCGAGAGATTGAGATCGATACTTGAGTCGACAACTCTAGGACGGGTACTTGCGCCGTTAATTCCTGCGCCTGATCATGGCCATGGTCTCGGTGAGGGTGCGGACGTCGAGATAACTGGTCCTGGGGACTGGGTTCGAATGGTAGGTAGGCGCAAGGTTCTGATTACGCCGGAGGTTGTTTCTGTGAATGGGACTGTGCTGGAAGATAAAATGGAGAGCATCCAGATGTCTGCTGGACAAAAACAGCAATTCCAGCCGGGGCCAGTGGCGGATGTTGATGCTGATGCTAATGCGGATGTGATCTCGCCCCTGTATCCAGATAAAGTATATGATAGCTAGTTCGGCAGCTTGCTGCTGTTTCGTCCATTTACTGTCACCATTAGTGCAGGCAGTTTTCCCCTTGAATATTACTTTTTGTCACAGAGATTCATAGGCAGAATCTGATGTACAGCAAAACCCAAACAAAGAACAACCATCAATGGAGGAATGTCTATAAAGCCTTCTTCGACAGCGATATAGCATTATAAATGTGCCTTTGTGGACTTCCGCGCAAGTTTTTTGTTTGAATAATGAATAAATACCGCTATGAAATATCCATATGGAGGGTAGACCGCAATCTGCTTCGCCCTGAGCGCAGTCGTTTATCCCTCTCAGTATTAGCCCTAACCCTAGCCATCCCCATCCGCGATACGCTTCCAAAACACCATGTCCAGTCCGAGGCCCCCAAAACCGATGCCCTGCTCAACTTATGATGCCATGTGTTCACAGTGTAGATTCCACTATATCAAACTCCGCGAGAAAGGCGTCCTCCCCCGACACCTCAACTACCACCCCGGCACGTACCCCGTAATCTTCACCTGCAACCTAAACCTCGACCTCTGCCTCAACAACGGCGGCACCTTCATCAACCACGGCCTAACAGCCCTCGGAACAATACAATCCCATCTAGAATCCCACTTCAAGCTTCCTGTTCCCGTACACAGCCACTGCACCTCATCAACCGTTGGAAGCGCGATTCACATTCACACCAGTCTCCTCTTCGATTTTCCATTTAAGCTCAAGGACGTGAACCGGTGGAAAGGCTGGCTGGCAGAGTTTATGAAGATCAGCGTGTACGAGAAAAGTGATACTCTAAGGCCAAGAGCACTCTATACGACTGGCGATGGGGACTGGAATATCGGCTGCCCCGATGAAGAGGAGGAGCGGCATCTTTGTTGGCAAAGGCTGAGGTGGTTCTTGGAGAGGGAGGGGGTTGGAGTCTTTGTTTAGTGAGTCTACGTATGTAGCTTATTAGCTCCTTGCAATTTGCTAACGTTGCTTTGTTTTCTTGTGGTTTATGGATTGTGGGATTCTGGGAGTGTGAATTGGTTCCATACACGTATATAGCCACAAGCCGTCGTACATGTAGATCATAGACAGACCTTGTAAGCCGTAGGCCCTCTGCCAGTGGAAGTTAACTCTTTTATATCAGACCAGGGGTGCGGTACTTTGCAAACGCAGGGGCTGATCACATCTTCGACAGAGACAAAAGCCAGATTCGTTGTCGCGAAACATGCACAGGCACAACGAACTGTCGAATGCTTGCTCTTAGAATCCCGACTTGTAAATCGAGATCTCCAAATTGGCGGTAGAATGGTAATGAGTGTGTCCGCCAGATATGTACCCCAGGCACTGCCATTAACCAGTCGCCTACCGTCGCGCTGCTCGATCAGATTGATTTTGAGTGACTGTGAGTGCCTCGATGGGTGAGGACGTTGTTCTCATTATGGCAATGAGGCAATTTCTATTGCCTGATCTTATTATGATTGTCGTTTTCTTTACACAGAGGCTGTTTGGGTCATTTCCTTTGTCACACTGTATAGGTCTCTGACCAGGGTACTGGTGGACGTTTCTATCCTTCTTCGTTACCACATCTGCAGAGCAAATTTTATGAATTCCTGGTAATGTGGCTAATCCAATAGGCCTTCTTGAGCAACATATATCTCGTATACTTAGACCAAGTTCTCTCGCGCCCACTCTTCCGCCGTCTGAAGACGCATCCCCCGATGAGCATTCCACGTCTCCTCTGCGTTCCAGGCAACGCCCCTCCCCTCTCCAAACACGATCTGGTACTTTAAGAGCCCGTTCTCGGGATCCTGGGCCAGGTCCCTCTTTGCGGCATCTACAGTCCTGACCCTCCTCTCGAAAGCCCTCCTCATAACACTCTCTACAATATCGGCCAACCGCCCATACGACACCGTATCCCCAGCAACATAGACAATGTTATCCGGATCCCCAAATGACTCCTCAAGAGCAATTTCCGCCGTAACGCGCCCAATATCCGCAGGGCCCGTAACAGTAACTCGATTCTCCCAGCTCCCTAATGCGGTAACGACGCCCTTCTCCGTATCCACAACCCCGAAAGCCCTCTCAAACAAGAAAGATGTAAACATCCCCGTTGAGATAATCACCCATTTCGTCCTATCCTGTGAACGTAGAAGGTCACGCACAGCAAGCTGCTCATCGAATAGATCTTGCGCTGACCCGCGGCCGATGATGTCATAGTCGACTCCAAATTGCCAGGGTATATATCGCGGCACCCTCGCATCGAGGACGGCTCTTGCCAGTTTCAGCTGTGTCCCGCGGCCGGCGGAGAAGCCGGTGGCTGAGATTATTGTATCATAGGCGCTGAAGAGTGATGATAGGGTTGACTGCGACGAGGTTGAGATGTCGGCTGGGACAAGGGTAATGTTGTTGGCTTTCAGCCTTTCCAGTTCCGCCGCTTTAGCAGGGCCTGGGGAGGCGATCGACGACGGACGAAGAAGAACGGAAATGTGTGTTCTGGTAGAAAGTGCAGGATGTTGCGCAAGCGAGAGGAGGATCTCGGTGCCTAATTCGCCAGCTCCAAGAACGAGGATGTTTTCAACCGATGACATGGTGCAAAGCCTTCTAGTTTCTCTTCTGAAAGACAGGTGATTATGACACTGCTTCTTACTTCTGCTGGTTACTGGATCCAGTTTTATACCTATTATCAACTGTTCACGATGTGTGATGATTAGTTATATAATGAATAAGCAATCTGCACTCGGCGACTTTTTGGCTCCGGCGGTGTACTGCATATGGCTTGCAGGCTCACGTTACCCTACTATTACATATACTTTTGCACGTAGTCCAACCGCAAGAATATATATTCAGACTTCTACTCTGTC
>NC_066261.1:1405595-1408958 GCF_000011425.1 Aspergillus nidulans FGSC A4 | reverse complement strand
CAAAACGCCCCCGTGCGCGCCCCCCCCCCCCCCCCCCTGCGGGCCGGACGACCGACTCCGCGCCTCGCCCCAAGTCCACGCACGGCGCCAACTGGCACGAAGACTCGGCGCCCACCACGCCCGGAGCGCCCCCGTCAACTGGCACCAACGCCTCGCCCCCCGAGAGGCTGGCTAGCCACGGCGTGTATATGTGTGTATGGGCTGCCCCGCGCGCCCCGTCAACTGGCACGACGGCTCATGGCGCGAATTCCGTCTCCCGCGCCTGCCTGTCAACTGGCACCAGCGCCTTCGCCCGGGCGTCTCCGTCCTTTCCTTCCCCGGGAGCCGCCTCGCCCTGCCGTCACCGAGGGCGCCCCCCGTCCCCCGCCAGCTGGCAGCCGTCGCGCCGTCCTCCCCAAGTCCACGCCGCCGGTCAACTGGCACCATCGCTCGGTCGAGCCAGGCCAGGCCCGGCGAGGTTCACCGGCAGCCCGTATCACCAAGTCCCACACGTCTGTCAACTGGCACGTAGGTCTTCACGCTCGTCGCTCCCAGGGGTGGCCCCGGGCGCGGCGCGCTTCGCCCCCTCCAGTCCCCCGGCGCTGCCGAGGTCACTAATGGGGGTGTCTATCACAAATCGAGCCAAGGTCGGGCTGACGCTCAGCGACTCGTAGCAACAAGGCTACTTGACCGCTTACACGACCCGCTTGGTCACATCAGTCGTCTGCAGAGGATTCATCCCCGCGCGAGGTGACATTGCAATCCGCCAGCCGGCTCCCGAGGGCTTCTCCCCGGGGGCCGTCGCCAGCCTGCTGAGGTACAGGGCCCGGAGGCCTATTCGTATCCAACTACGACGTGCGGGGGCAACATCGCCGCGTTCCGGCACGGATTCTGACTTAGAGGCGTTCAGCCATTATCCGGCAGATGGTAGCGTCGCGGCACTGCCTGGTCAGACAGCCGCAAAAACCAATTATCTGAATCAACGGTTCCTCTCGTACTAAATTGAATTACCGTTGCGGCGACCTTCATCAGTAGGGTAAAACTAACCTGTCTCACGACGGTCTAAACCCAGCTCACGTTCCCTATTAGTGGGTGAACAATCCAACGCTTACCGAATTCTGCTTCGGTATGATAGGAAGAGCCGACATCGAAGGATCAAAAAGCAACGTCGCTATGAACGCTTGGCTGCCACAAGCCAGTTATCCCTGTGGACTGGTATGACATTATAAGGGGGTTAAGAATAGACTTGTTAAACCACGGGTTGGGGCGGGTTTTCAGGCCCAGCTGATCCGCCCACGCGGTTTTTGGGGTGGGTTACCTGAACAGTAAACCGCCCATTGGTATAGCAAATAATTCTAACCCAACCCCAAATAACCCAAAATATCCCAGTTATGCATATCAATACTTTAATAAGCGGTAATCTACATAGCTAATATAATACTGTATTGAATACTGTATTATAAGCCATCTAAGTAAAAAAATATGATCTAAATACAGTAATATGCCTATTCAGATATCTTGGCAACCCAGCGGGTTGCTCCGCCGGGCTTTGGGGCAGCCAAAAATATCCAAAACCCAATGGATAATTAGAAGGTCTAACCCAACCCATATCTTGGCGTGTCGGGACGGGTTGGGGCGGGTTTCGTGGGTTGGGTTTAACAAGTCTAGACCAGGATGGAAATGTCTCTCATCTTTTAAAACAAAGCTTCGAAACCATACATGATCACCCATAGTACTCCGCTTCTCGTATGCAACAAGCTATCCAATTATTAGCTTAACAATGCATAATTGTTACAAATTGCAGGTTTGATTGTGGTCTTTCCTTACAACGGAACTATGTTCATGAAGAAATGGTCAAAAAAAATCAAAGTTGGGATGACCCGGGATCGAACCGGGGACTTCTAGATACCTAGTCAGGCTTGGATTGAAGTTTTGGCTTCAGTCTAGCACTCATACCAACTGAGTTATCACCCCATTTTACAAGAAGCTTTTTATGATTAGCCTTTATAAATACGAGTTTGTAACAAAGCAATTTACGGCAAACTGTGCGCAGTCCGATTGTTGCCATATCCCAATCATGGCCTGGATGATAGCCCGTGACCCAGGCGGTCGGTGGTCGGGCAGAATGACAAAATCACTAGCGATAGCTTCAAAACACAACAATCAATCATACTTCATACATCAATTGAACTTTGCAGAATTGCAACACCGATCGTCCGCTACGCCAACGCCATATTAGAAATTAAACGGAAGCTACAGAATATTAGAGTGTGCAGACCAATAGCCTTAGTGCGTCAAACAGGGAGCAGTGAGTACTACAACATCCATCATCATCATCATCTTCTACAAAAGTCAGCTCCTTTTACTTCGACAGCAGTATAAAATTGAATGTCCCGAAGCCAATCATCCTAAGTTATTCAGATTTAGAGAGCAAGACAAGGGAGAGATCATCCAGGGCCTGCAAATTTATACAACGAAAGCGGATTCTTGCCTTGGAAGCAGAGCCTCGCTGCGAAGTCCAACATCCGAAAAACTCCTTTATCTCCTAACAGCCCTCTCGGCTGTCACTGACTGTCATTCGTCTTGCCATATCAGTGTCTCCTCTAGTATGCGCCAATCAATGATACACTGCTGATCCAAGCACCGGTGCTCAACATATATTCAAAACAGTCTACTCAACCTCCACGATCTTCCCCGACTCTACCTCATAGATATCCCGTGATTGGTACGTCTAGCACCAGCGGGCTCTCCTTCAACAGCCGAATGACCTCCAGCACGCTCTGCCTGAGATCCGCGAACGGGGGGAGGGCGATATGATCCGCGTTCTCGTGTTATGGGTCCTTTGCCTATACAAGGACCTTAGACCTTAGTGACTCGGCCAAGGCCTGCGCTGTCCTGAAGGCGGTGAGCCACCTACAAGACTTCCTTGCAACAACAATCCTTCTTTCTCATTTCTTCTTTAGCGATTCCTTCTTGTACGTACGGCACGTCTAGATAGGAAGATCCATCTAAATACGTCCCTTAACATTAGGAATCGCTGACCAATCTCAATAATAGTATGAGGAGACCTTTTACTATGACAATGGAAGAAGAAAGCGTCGCATTGTTGCTACAGCAGCTCCAGGAGCTCCGTACAGAGATGCGGACTCAGAAACAACAGCTCCAAGAAGAGAATAACAGCTTACGGGCGGAACTACAGGCCGTACGGAACTCGCAACTGAGAAACCATCCACCAGTTACCACTACAGTTACATCCGCAACGCCCACCCCCCTACAACGAAGCTATCCCCGTCCTCCTCACCCGGATGTCGAACCCTTTACTGGAGAAGACCCTAAGGACTACCCTCCCTTTCCGATGAACCTTCGTACCAAGTTTGCAATCGA